>NC_091947.1:24999614-25299614 GCF_041260155.1 Ptychodera flava | reverse complement strand
CGATACTGAATGTTTGGTTTCTCAAATAGAAGAATCATTTGCCGATATTCAGTCATTATTAAACAGGTTGAGATATACAAAGCTAACCATTCTGTACACACATTCATCCTGAAAATTATGCTACATGTTTCTATACCAGCACAACCTCAATAATATTATTTTGAAACATGAAAATTCATGGTCAGAACTGTGCATTACATTTTATTTCCAACATCTGCCAAATGCCATATTTTATATAAACAGTTAATGTTTGACATCAGAATTATGAGCAGATCTCATGAAATATATAGAAAGTAATTATGAATCTTTTGGAGAATTTTGCATTTCTAAGGTCCACTGAAGCTGAATTTGGATGTTCATCCCTGGCACTCTGAGCTCGGGAGTAAAATGCATTCCAGATCCACTGAGAGTAGGTGTGGCACAGTATAGTGGCGCATGTCTTGATTCCTGAGGACTACATACAATAGTATCAATCAGACACACCTTCAGAACGAGTACACTCAAAAACACTTATGATAGTGATACGTCAGATTCTGAGAATCCAACCCTGACACCATCATTGTTTTACATAATTTTTACACAATCTGCCCGCAGTTTTAAAGTGAAATTGGGCTGTTGGCATCAAAACGAAATGTAGAAAAAATGTTCAGAAAAACACAATGATGGTTGAATAGGGAATATTCTGTGACACTAGGACATGATAGATAACTGGCAGTTAATATTGCAGAGACAGGTCTGCTATTGTTGCTTTGGCTAATTCGGTATGTGACCATTGTAAGACTATTATCTTTCAATTGCTCCTGCTATCCCTAGCGAGGTCATCTCAAAATAGGTTGGGACTCATTAAGGCCTATTTCAATGCAACTACATTTCCTGTATGCATGTTGATTTACAATTGTCTGTAACTCATACAAATTATATCCATTACACCGTATCTATGTCAAAACACACACTCAACATGTATGCTTGCATGCATAAGTACTATGACACTGATAGAATGTAATGATCACTTCTACATGTTATTTGATGCATGATGTCTCTATCATGTTAAGAGATATGGACATCTTATTCAAATGTTGAAATCATAAAAAATGTCCATTTACACAGTAACACATGACAAAATGTCCATTTTTGCAAATTTTGAAAACGGGCAATGCATGTAGATTCTGGGAGGAAAACACACTGCAGACACACATACAGAGTGTAGATGATCATTAGCATTCATACAGTACTCCATCCATACAGGTAAATTTTAACACTGTACCAGTACATGTAGTGTCTGCTACTTACATGTCACATCTTTTTTGTCAATCACAAATACACTCTGCTATTTTTTTACAACCTTATATGTTGCCACAATAACTTTCTGAAATTTATAGAGACATTACATCATTCCAGTATCAGTGCCAGCCCATCATACATTTACATTGAAGTAAAAAGTATCGTATCCATAGTTGTTGATTTGAAAGACACCATATTGCTCATAAAAGTGTGACAGAAATATGTATTCTATTTTATAAAATATGTGTTCTATATATCAAGAAACACATATGTATCCTGAACTGCAGGTGACCCAAGAATTCACAGCCACATGCACACTGGCTGTTTTTCTGTTGCCACTGACATGAACTACACCCCTGTTGCCATTGTAAACTGCCAACAGCCAGCTAAGTCAGTGTGTCAGTTGGTAAAGTCATGCTGTGTAGACAACATTAAGAATGGGTATGACAAATTCTGTTGATGAACATACATATATGTGATTGAAACAAATATTAACCCTTTGAGAGCTGTAATTTTTCCCACCAAAATTGGCAAATTTTAGTGCAACATTTTACTAATTTTTATTGATTTTCTGTAATTACTTGGATAATTTTGCACCAAATGGACATCACATCTCATCTGATACAGTTATTATAAAAATTTTGGCAAAAATCTAAAAAAAATTGACTTGGATATATTTTATAAGGAAACGAAAATAGACTTTGGCGCTCAAAGGGTTAAGTTGAAGGCTAGAAGATCAGACTGAGCTCTATGATAAATCTGTCTTGTTCCACTGAAAAGTTTTGAAAAGGATGATAATTTGATGTGATTGTTGTTGCCAGAGTTTGCCCAGCCAGACTCCGACGGTCAACAGAGAAAGACAAGGATAGTTTTCTGGCTAGGATTGATATCTGCCACTTTGCCGGATACAACACCATGGAAAAGTCATGCTGTATCTAGTAGTTATGGCAATTTATCTTATATCTAACCCAGTCATACAGAAATCAACAACTAGTTCAGTACAACAGGGACATTCAATAAAGCCAACAACCAAAAATGAACTAATCTCAGGTCAGACTGTCCATATGGAGTGCAACATGTACAAATACTTAGTACGTCCAGGACAGTTCTGAAACACTCAAATGAGAACAATAACAGATCCACTTTCTGGAGGACAGGTTTTTGCCTCCAGATATAAACACAAGGTACGGTACAAGGTGACGGTACAGTTAAAAATCAATACCTTTTATGGTGTGAGTGGATAGCAATAAAGCTGTGGCTGCAATCCATCTTGTAATTATCACACTGACTGTCAAGTATAATAAAAGCATCTATACAGGTAGTATTTGATTAGCAAGGATAAAGGATTGGATCGATAACAAACAGCATCTGACCCTACAGTGTATGCTATGATTCTCTGATGAATACCGGTACATGACCCTGTCCTGTATTATAATTCTCTGAGTAGTGGTAGAGATAGTGGTAAACTAGCAGAGCCATTATAGCAACAGTTCCTTCTTGAAGGGACTGTGGTGTAGCCTTACTGATCCTATTTGACATGAAATCACTATCAAAGATGAACATTGTAGGTGCATTAGGGTCAGAATTCTACATGTGATAGCGTACTGTACATCACAAAGACCTTTCTCTTGTAGTCAATAATTTCAATATCTTGGAAGCTTTGTACATACACTTGGCTTATACTACTTATGGTTGATGGAGTAGAAAAGAAATATGTTGTCACTGTTCAATTTTAACATAAACTTCACACAATGTTTCTTTCATAAATGATTGACAAAAATGCTGACTTAGAAATTATTGTCCTCCATTGAAATTCACTGTTCCACATTCCTACAAGTAGTCTTCATGGGTAGTGAAATGCTACAAAAATTTGCAAGGAATGAAATCCTTTTATTCATTCTCTTCAACATTATTTTATATTCCTTTTATGTTAGTAGTCTGGCGTACGAATTTGATGTACGTCCTGTGTTGTCAAATGAACCAATAAACCGACTTCGTCAATTTTTTATAAGACATATTAAAACTAAATGCATGTACATGCATGACCTAAATGACAAGCTATCATGGTAAGCTCAGACCCTTCTTGACACAAGACAAACCCATCCCCTTGGGTAATACAGCCTTGTATTAATCATACCGTCAGTTTAGTGTAAACTCACAAAATGGTTTTCCAAATGGACAACATCTCCCTAATATATGACATTTCTTCCCTTTCTAATAGTTCAATGAAAGACACATGTACATGATCACAGCGATCTCTAACTACAACGACTAGTTGACATACAGTTTAAAAGAAAGGGCAAGTTTTTCTGGCAGTTTTTACAATCCAGAAAAATAATTTTTTCAAATCAATCATGAACTAAAATATTGGCAATATAAAAAGTGCCATTACAACCTGCATGTCGTGAGTGCTACTGTCACAGTTTTTCAGAGCACAGTCCCTTCAGCAGGAGGTGGGAGTGCAGTTAGAGCCACCGATGGCTCATTTGCATACAAGAAATGACGTCATTATCTTCTTAATCTGTTCTGTCTGGGACACACCAAGGTGTGTGCAGATATCATCTCTTGTGACATGTTTAAAGATGCGAAGCAACTAGCTAAATAATAATGCATTCAAAATATTGCCGAAACACAGCAATTATGTGTCTTGTTAATTATTTGTATCTGTGACCCTCATTCACGAATGGTTTAGTATTTTTACAATTAAACACAAAGTGCTGGTAACAGCCCAGCTAGCCAGACTGCTGTTACTGTACATTATCCAAAGGCTCTCAGAAAGGGCAAATACTTGACATGCTACATGTCCCTTCAATCATTCTAATACCGCTAGACAAGTTGAAGATCTTAATCAGCTGAGAGAAGTGTTTCTATCAGCATCCGATGTACACTGTCAATGCTTTTTCAAAACTAAAGATAACAGCTGCAGTCGATTCTGTGAGCCTAAAAATATCACACAAATTGCTCTTGTCACAAACTATGTCACCAAGAAAACCTCATAGACAGATGGTAAGGGGTTGCATATCCTGAGAGAAAATCATACATCGCACTTTAGGCTTGTACTGGGTACATAGGAAATCAAACAACAGTCTAATTGTATCAGTATTGCGAAAACAAGCCATAAAATTTGATTAGGTCAGTAATGCATTGCGGTGCTCAATGAATTCATATGTTAGCATTTTGAAACACCTTTGTTTTCTCTTCTGTTTTATGCATTTTTGTGTCAATAAACATCTAAAAATTAAATCAAAACAGATAAACTAAAATTAAATAGAAACATAATTTAACCATTAAAGGGAAACCTAAGTCCAGCGACATTGACCGTTTATCCCTTCCAAAATCACCCTTGAATAAAATGCAGCTCAAATTTGCAACATAATTGCACGCGCCGACGACTACGGAGCGACGAAAGAGAAGTTGAAGTAGACGACATTTATGGAAATGAGCTCGGAATCCCATGGACGCGAAAGGCTCATGGGAGAAGCGTGCGTGACGTCATCGGTGATACACGAACGTGTGTGACCGCTTACCAAAGCATTGGAGTCTATGACTGCAGGAGTGCAGTTCTGCACGTTACGACTCTTTAATTCTCATCAGTAGCATAAAAAATTATTAACTGTTTTCAGTTGAGTGCAAAAATCACTCAAGGAAGAACAAACCGAGTCAGCTTTTATCGTCGTCCCACAGAACAGCTTTTTCGAAGACAGTGGCTAAAGAAAGTCGGGCGAGTTTTTAAATCTCAAAAGATACAAAGTTATGTTCTACTTCTTTCAGGATGATTTTATAAGGGATTTCGGGACTCTGATACTGATACAAGACGGTACTACACAATGCGGTTCGTATCTTGACATGCTGAGTCAGCCTACTATCGCCGGTTTTAACCAGATAAATGTTAATATTGGCGATTTCGGGACTCTAAAATCCGAAGACGAAACTACACAAAGCAAGGTCTCTCATCTCGACAGCCCGGATCTGCGAAATCGCTCTTATATACTCGATAAATATAGGCAATTTCGTGACTATATCTGGTAATATTGATATTACAAGATACTGGAATGACTTCTTGCCTATTCTCGACCGCGGAGTGACGTCAGTAGGTGAAACGCATACGAGCGAGGTGAATGAGAGATCAGACGATACAGAAGAGAGAATGATACAGAAATTGTGTGGAAATTATGTATATTGAAACTTTGAATATTTCTTTGGTGGTTGAAAAATTCAAACTTCCAACGGCGCTGACGCAAAAATGACTTAAGAATCCGCAAGTACCCGGATGGCCCGCGGTCGAGAATGATGTGTCTCGATCGGCACGCCGGGTCTGAGAAATCGCCGATATTATATTTACCCAATAAATATCAATTGCACCGGGACTCCTAGGCTAATATCGATATCGATACCAGACGATACTAGATTTACGTGCACTGTGTGGTGTCGGCACGCCGGGTCTGCGAAATCACGGATATTTATCCGATAAATATCGGGGACTTTGGACATTAACTCTGACACTAGACGCTACTTTGTCAAAATGTGGGTAAATATCCGATGTATATCGGAGATTTCACCACGTGCCTAACAGGTCTGACCACCGACCACCTCTGTCCGACTCTTAGTTCATAGCATCCGTGGCCGATAGTCAAGAATAATGTATGTTTTACATTATTAGAATTATTCATGCACGAAATACATTTTTTACATGTAAAGGATTTTTTTCATTAAATTTCCACACGAACTTTCATACACTACAATCGGAACTTCGTCGAGAGGGCCGATCAGATATCACCGTGAGTTGGGGATTGCCTTGCAGGAATAACATTCTTTACATGTAATACATTTTTACTTGGCGATCGAGACCTGAACAGAGGACATATCGGACATCGTCGAGAGTTTTGGCTGGTCTTGTATGAAATGCATTCTTTACAACAATATAGACGATACTATTGTTTTAAATAGCGGGCAAATATCCATTATATCGGAGATTTCATCACTTTGTAGATCTGAGTAAGCCCGACTTCCTAAGTTCGACACCAACTTCGAAAAAAAGACGACGCTATACATTTGTCAAATTGCGAATAAATATTTTCCGATGTACCGTATATTGAAGATTTCACAACCTTAAAGATCTGGCTAAGCTCGACTTACGTATCATTCACGAATCAAAAATTAATTTTAAGCGACTGATTAAGAAAACTCTGTTTTAGAAACGTAACGCTGAAGGATCGCAGAGTCACTCAGTGTCAGGTCTCCAATCCAGTTCGGGGTCTGTACAAGCACAGTGACTCCCTCCGCGGAATTACGAACGATGTGTGGAGATACAATGTACTTTCCCATTATTACATATCTTGGTTCAAATTAGTATGGTTTGATTTCAGTGTGGGAAAAGTAATACTCGATGTCAGAAATATCGCTGTCCGAACTCTCCAGAGTCGTCTTACGAACGCGCTAAACTGTTCACGGTACTCCTCCAGCTGCAAGCTACAATCGTCTGTATCGCCGATGACGTCACGCACGCTTCTCCCATGAGCCCTTTCGCGCCCATGGGATTCCGAGCTCATTTCCATAAATGTCGTCTACTTCAACTTCTCTTTTCGTCGCGCCGTAGTCGTCAGCGCGTGCAATTATGTTGCAAATTTGAGCTGCATTTTAATCAAGGGTGATTTTGGAAGGATAAATCGGTCAATGTCGCTGGACTTAGGTTTCCCTTTAATTTTCAAGCACACACCTTTTGATGGAAGGATTTTCAATAAATTATTGACAGCAATAAATACAAGAAAGTAGACTGATTATATTTTAAATTGAAAATACCACAATTGCATTCTGTTGTTGGTGTACATACCTTGAGTTTTTCACATTCTCCCCTGACTTTGAGCAACTCAGCAATACTGTCTGTGAAGCCATGATAGTGAAAGTTACACATTCTCTCAATATCCTTGTCATGGCTGCGTATCCTGGCGTCAAGTTGGTCCAGGAACTTCTCATGTTCATTTCCGTCATAGATGGCTCTGAAATGTCACAAAGGAAAGCAACAATCGTTATTATTTAGTCAAATATGTTGCCTTGAAATCACCGCTCAGTGCCCCCTTGCAATTGCTCATAACGGGAATTCACTTCTACTATTCTAGTTGAAAAGTTTCATCTTTCTTTATCTTCCTTGAGTTCTGGGTAATTTTTATAACATTCATTCCTGGCAAGGTCTAGAACAACCCTATTCTCTTCAATAGTCTGGCCTGATCCAACAAGCCTGTTCAATAAAATTGTGCAAAAGGGTCACAATAATTTAATAAGTGAGTGTAATCTCGAATTAAACTCTAGTATTATCTCTGTATATGACACGGTTCTAAATATTTAATTTGGAAGGAGACGGCCACTGGGTTAGTATGGAACTAACATTAAGAACCTTAAAGCAAATAATGATAACAGATTACACAGAAATTAAAAATTACCATAAATTATGCTAATTCTTTTATTTATGACATGATAAACTTTACAAACAGCTCTGTTAATACTGTTTTATGATATGCCAATAATAGACCACCAGTCTCAGGTGTAGACTGTAGACATCAGCTTATGCTATTGTGACTAGAAGTTCAAACGTTTTGCTGCACACAAGTGGCACTTGCCCTCAGGCGTTAAGCTCACTGTTGTGGGAACAAGCACCCTCCAAGGCACCTGACACAGTGGCTACATCGGTATTTTGGGCAAAGAAGTCTGTCTCAGGTGTTGTCTGAATCAAAATGACAATTGCTCTATGGGTAACGTCCTCACCAAAACGGGCAAAACTACAAAACGTTTTGATTTTCTTATGTGAGGGGTTGATTGAATAGATGAAATGGTTCAATTTCTTAAGTTCAGACCATACTTAATTTCACCCATGTACACCTATTCCCCTTTGTAAAGGTCCACCTTAACAATAGAATAGGACTAATCATGTTGATGAAATGAGCTTGAAGCTTATGTCATCAATTTTTTATAATTCATATTTCTATAAGTCACAAAAGTCACAACTACAGACCAAAGCCATGACTGCATGATGTACCATACACAGGCACAGTAGCGCACTGATGAAAAGCTCTTACACTCACAGTATAAACAGTGATTGAAAAAACAAAATGCCCCTTTGACTTGGGAAACAGAAATATGTTAACTACACAGGAAATGTGATACTTGTGCATACTTAATATTAAAACTGAAGCCTATCAAACATGTTTATCATCTTATGTTACTTGTAAATTCATGTGGCCCAGAAAAGGGTGAACCATAGCCTAGCTTTGTATAGACAAGACAGAACGATTGACATAATGTGCATTATGGCAAAATCATATCTGTAGTATTGGTACTTCAAAATCTGGACAGTTTATTAACTTTCAAAAGGTCATCAAGTATAGCAATTGCTCTGAATACGCAATATACTGTACATAGAATTTTGAATTGAAGTTATATTGAAAGTATTGTATTACAGCAGAATCAAAATATCAGAAAATGCAAAAAACATCGAAACAGAAGAACCTTGACTTTATCAGAGACTAAGACTATGATGGCTAGTAAACTTGCAGTTGCACATGTATTCATATTAAACAAAGTTTAAAATTCAAATGATAAGTATTGCATTAGCCACAGTGACCATTTGGTCACAATGGCACCTATAAACACATGGCAGTGGGTCCTTTAACCACGTTTCAGTTTATTTACATGCTGACAATATCTGTTGATGAAAAATTCCTGTCGATACTGTTGGTGACAGGTGATGACACACTATGGATATGTCTCTTGCTACAATCTGAATATACATTTTAGCAATCTGCTGTAAACCTTGATGTTACGGAAGAGAGTATTGGTGATTTCACGCAATTACGACGGGGCAGCTAAAATATTTGACAGAATTTCCACATACTGGTTTGTGGATGTTGCCACAGTACCAGATATTATTGTGATACACTGAAAAATACAAAACCCATTCCTATGCTGTAGTGATAGCAGCAACTACCCACTAATGCTACAGTTGCAACACTGTCAGGTAGGAGAGGTGGTATGTACATTTTACCACAAGTCAAGGTATGAGAGTTGCCGATATCACAGTGTGTGTACTTCACATTTACCCCATAGGTATCTGCACTGTTCACGTCTCTTTGTATGCTTGAAATTTGATACTGAGGAAATATAAATAGAGATGACTGTGTTTGCCCTTGGGATTTGTCTGAACACAGAGACATACAGAACCAGTGAATGAGGTCTGGTCTCTAATGCCAGGTACAGGCACAAAAGAGTACATGATAGCTATTGTGTTCATACAAATGACTAAGGAAGAGCACAATGGCATGTCATTTGACACTAAATTCTGATTAAATGATAGCTGAATACATCACGACATGTTGGCAGAGCATTCTTCATGGAATCTCATATTTTGAAAATTTAAGAATTGTATTAATCTTCGTCTCTGATTACTTAATATGTGTCATGTGGCCAAACCATAATCAAAATTTTCATGTAAAAAAAAAAAAAATTAACATTTATCAATCTGTCTATTTATCTATCTTCTATGTATCTGTCCATCCATATATCTGAATGTGTCTGTCTACATCTTTCCTTGAAGCTTTGACACACATCATCAAATATCATTTAAATAACTTTGTTTTCAATATAAAATCAGTAGAAAGGGAGACATAAGTCTGAAAACAAATTAAGTGTTCAACGACAATCAGCTACTTCAACATCTTACATGACATAGGCCATAGATGTGTGCCCTGGTAATCAGTAGACTGTGACGTTCATTCATTAAAGGGACAAAGTCGGCCATTTTTCATGAATTTTGTTTGATACGAGATACTGTTTACATTGTTTGACATGATGAAAGATACCGAGTGAATGGGTGACCATGCATATATTCAACCCCGGTTTTAGACACGATACATGAAACCATGGCGAAAATGAATTAATGGTCATGACCATTAATTCATTTTTGCCATGGTTTCATGCCACTACCCCTCTAATGCAAGGTGCATTGATCAACTACCACGCTTGATCAATGCAATGCAATTGATGGTACATGTGTGCCAGGTGCCCAGCCACCATCTTAAAATTAAATCTACATACATCTTGAAATGTATTTCATAACAAAGTTTTTCTCTGATGAAGTCATTTTTAATCTTCAACTCACTGGTACTTGAAATGCTTCATATATAAAGTGTATGATGATCCCAACAAATATGGCATGTTTATTTTAACAATTATGAAACCATATTACTCCAGTCACTACAATATGCCAACATTTGAGCATCAGTTGTATCCAAAGCAGCATAAAAAGATTAAAAGTTTCTTGGTACAGGCAAACTTTCACTTCTCTGTGAAAGTTCAGAGCATAAACACATTGCATATAGGTAAAGTTTGACTTGATCAATTGCAATTTGCACACAATATCTAGAAGAAATAGGAAGTGTGATGTATCTCAGTATCCTAAATCCAACTTGAAAGCTGCATATACAGAAATGTTGGGTTTGCATAGTTTAAGTTGTATTTCTAATAACATATTTCATAATATTTCTAATACACAGTGCACAAAGCAATCAGTTACTGCCATACATAATGATAAATGTACACTGACACAATTTCAACCCATTAACTTGCAGAATAACAAAAGACTAAAATGCTGAAGACATAAAGAAAGTAATTTATGTAATTTTCCCTCCAAAATTTTAGTGCAACTTTTTACCACTTTTTGTGATTTTTTTCTGTAATTTTTTGCTACTTTTGGACCAAATGGACCTCACTTTTCATTGGATACAGTTTGTGATCAAAATTTTGTAAAATCTTAACAAAAATTCATTAGTTATATTTTATCAGGGCAACAGAAATTGACTTTGGCGCTTAAAGGGTTAATAGCAAACGCACCCAGCTGAACCATCGTGATAAACAGTCAGTAGTGAAAGAAACAAAAATTAAGGTGGTTGGGATCTCTAACAGGTATGAACTAATAATAATATTAATTACAAATCATTAACTTGGAACATCCTTCAACTCATACAGGCTAAATAGTCATTATCATTTTTTTCATCAATTTAAATAAATAATTCCTTTCATTTATTTATTGCTATATTCGGTTTACTTATTGCATTATTTATTTTTTTTTAGTTCTCTGAATGCAACTTTTCTGCTGTATGCCAACTCTGTACAAGTTATTACATACCACAGTTGTTACTCATTTCAATTTGCAGAAGTAAAATGATATATGGCAATTTACAATTTTGACTCGTTTAAATATTGACACTTGGTATGAAAGCTCTGACAAACATTTCCTGTATTTATGTCTCAGGATACATATTCAAGCATGGTCTGCGTAAACACTGATATGGTAAAACAATAAATTGGATTTTGATATGTATATGTTATGATTTCGGTTATGGCAAACCATAAAATTTTGCAAAATATCCTAAAATTCCCTTAAAGTTTGGACATATCACCATAAAAGATCCAAAAAAACCCATGAATAAGCCTTTGAGGTCCATGCAAGAAACTTAAATATTTTAACACATGAACTTTCTACACTTGGAGACACCTCTCATGACGCCAGTCTCAGAAGAAACAGCACATTGATGATGCCAAGGAAAACAGCCAATGTCAATATCACAAGTTTGTATATGTAAAGCATAGAGTAGAATATAGGGTACCCATTTTCTACAGATCATGCATCAAACACAGTTTTCAAGCTGTCTCATACTTGTTACAATTTCCCCCTATTCTTTACATCTTGCACCTGGTTATGTACACGATAAAAACAGGAACTGAAAATTTTCTAACTTCATCAAAACAGTTTCACTATGTTTTACGACTGATGACCCATTATGTTATTTCCGTCTGACCGTGGAGAACTTTCCCACATCAAAGCTTGGGCCACTTCCTTTTGGTTGCCTATATTTTAGATACATGTAAGACTAGGAGTCAGTAGCAAACAGTAAGCAAATTCAATATTTAGATATTGTTCCCTAATATTTTTCTTCGTTCAGCAAAGGAAAATATGAGTGACGTAATGACCGTGTCACCACGAGTTGAAGATGAGTGGTGACAAGGTCATTATGTCACGAGTATTTTATACTTATCACATACAAGTCAAGAATTCTTTTTTTGCAGAGTACAAGAAGTTTTCTATAACAATTCCGTGTTTAAACTTTTGAACTACTTTAGGATCGATATCAATACACCGTGGGCAAGTTGTCAATCGTTTCTAGTCATCCATCAAGTGAGCGAGGATCAACAGCATTCACACTCATGTCTTTAGCAAATGCTAGACGACCTCTTGGTCTACACGTACCTTCTGCAAAGTTATTCACTATTTCAAAGATAGCATAGGCCTAGAAATTGACCTCAGACAAAGTTACGCTATTTTTCGGGAACAAAAATGGACTGAATCTCAACAGCAAGAACACTGTGTAACATCGCGCCTGACCCTGGTTACAATGCTTACAGAGCACAAGGTAACGCGACCAGTTTCAAGCTCGTTGTTTCCCTAAATTATTCACGTAATTCCTCAGGAATATACAGGAGGTACACTCTTGTGTTTTCATTGTTTTAATTATTATTGTCATTGTCTATGAAAATATCGATTTCATTACATGACTTTCGGAGGCCTGGACACAGCTGCACTTGACCCCTTTGCTGCAGTGGAAACCATAAGCTTATGTCTACCACATGAAAGTACACAAAGTGTGTCGAAAGTTCAGGCGTCGGTGGGGTTTATATGAAACCAATCCCCATATTGGCGACAAAACTAAAACAAAATACCGCAATTATACGGCGTCGCTCAAATTTGATCAGAATTGGTATATACCAGTATGGTTACCAAAGATCAACAATAAATATTATTTCTATCTGTTCAGTGCAGGAAAATTCTATGTTAATGTTATGACAATGATTTCTGCACAGTACAACCAGAAAAAAAAAAAAAAATATTTTAACTAGAAAAAAAGAATGACAAAAGTAAATAAGGTCTGAAACTTTAGGTACTGGACGTCAACTTTAGCAACATGTACAGCACTACAGCTAGCCCCTCTTAGCTTTCAGCATAGACAGTCTTCCCCCCTCTACTGTCTATGGTTTGAGCAGGTCTGTTAATATGTAACAGTTCATAAACAATGACAGGAAATGACTCAAGCCTGTTTCAGTCACTGGCATGCCATCACTTCTGCTCATTTGCAGGATTTCCCTTTTTCTTACCTTATTTGCACATTTTTGACACTGACATGCTCATTTGAACAAATTCACATCTCAGCCCCTGCATCTACCTGTACACCAAATACTGAGATGGTAGCTTTGGCAGTATGGGAGCCTTTGTGACAGACATACATCCGCATATACATACCCACAAACATACAGACATACAGACGCCACCAACTCATCATATAAGCTCTTTTTGGTATTTATATACAAACCAAACATGAGTTAACGAGGACTCAAAATTTGTCAAATGGATGTATTTTGTCAGCCTATAATAATCATGACTGATTTTTACGATATTTTCATGTAAGACACATTTTGATTGTGGGAGAAATACCGCCGCCATGTTGTTTGTTTACACTGACGAGCACATCAAAGATCTACAATAACATAGGGCCAAAGTCCCTGAAGCTACTATAGACATGGATACAAAATTAAGTATTCCCTAACTGTATGAAATTATCTCACTAAGGTCAAGCTTTACGTCATAAAAATACAGCATATCTGTCAGGTTATAAATAATCTTAAGCTGGTTATTTTCATCCTAACCAACCACATTTTAACTTTCAAATTAACATTGTAAGTAAGTTCTGTTGAATAAGTTGAGACTGTACCTACTCAGAGAAAGCACACTGAAGAGACAAATGTTTGAAACTTAAGAAGTTCAAGGTCATCAAAAGCATTGTATGGAGTCATGTAACACTTTCATTGCACTGTTTACACAGATTGCATAATTGCTATAAATACAATGTAGCACATGAGGAATCTTACAGCCCAGCTTTACCATAAAAACCCTATCACTTTGACCACTCTATTTTTTTCCTCAAAAAGTAATTTTATTTTATCCTCAGCGAGTCAACCATACATGAAAATTTGAACTTTCTCTATCTCTATTTATTTGACCACCCTATCATGACAAACTATTGCGAGCAATTTCTTTGAGATAACATACAGGGCACAATAAATGACGGTTCAGATATGTCAAAGTTGGGATTCAGGAAAGTTACCTTTACATGTTTTAATCCTCTAAGATGGTAAGCATTTCACTATGTACTGTCAAAAAAATTGAACTTTCTGATAATTCTACACTAAAATTATTTTGGCTTTGATGATTATTCAATTATTTAAAATCATATTAATTATTTTTTCTGGGTGAATTGATAGGATTTATACAGTACAAGAATTACATACAATGTAAGTCAAATTTTGACCAAAAATGACAAAAAAATTCCTTAAAAATACACATTTGCATATTTCATCACAATTTGAACAAATCTAAGTTGGGTTGTCCCTAGGGACCTGTATACCAAATAACAAAGCTGTCTGACCAGCGGTTATGAAGAAGATTTTTTACCAAAAACGCCTTTTTTGGCATTAATTTGCCTATTTTCAAAATTATCAAAAAATTAAAAAAAATGGTTTCTCAAAATCATATTTTTCATCTACACAAAAATATCAAATCAGTAAGTACTGCGGTTCTCAAGATATTTGAGTGGACGGACGCCTCACAAACGGACATACATACATACATACATACAGACTGACGATGGACGCCGGACGGATACCCACCCAATAGCTTCTATAGACTATAGTCTATAGTAGCTAAAAAAAGGTCTGACACACCAAAATTGATGACATAGATGCAGGTTGTTGTGACGTAAAACGACCAGAAAATAAATCCAATACTTTTGTTCAAAAAAGACAAACTTAGCTTGTGCATGAGATAATCCCGACTTGTAATGTCAGAGGCAACGATTTTATGCAGTTCATTAACCTTTGACAAATTTGACTCCACGGGGTCTACTGATCATACATACAAATATTTCAAATCAGATTTGTTTAACTTTTACACTACTGTTTTGATCTACCACTTTTTGGGGCTCATTTTGAAGCTAATGGTGTAATATGAGTTTTCACACTTATTTTTGTGGAAATTAAAAAAATTTCTGAAGAGTTAACACAGGGATGGTGGCCATTTTAAACTTTGAGAATTGATGAATATTGGGTAATTTGTTTCTCTGGAAGTGAATTTTGCATGGTATACCTTCATTTTTGTTCTTGATTTTGAAAGGCAATTATTGAAAGTTTCCTTCCGGGAAGTTTGAGCAAAGGTTTAAATATTTCAGTGTACTACCTTAATATCAAAAATTGAACAACCTGCTGTATCAGTATTTATTTGTTCAGAAAACAAATACAAGATTTCATTTTCAGAAGGTAACTGTACACCTTTTCTAAGCTACACTTTATACTTATCAAAATCACTTATCTAAAGTAATAATTAAATTTAAGAGTCAAGACAATCCCTATATTGTCTTGCATTTCTACATACAACTTTCGAGCTCATACATAGCGCAGACAATGCATTTTACTTTAGAATTCTGTTACCCTAGTGACAGTCTAATGATATTTACTTCACATTTTCCCTGATTGAAACATCTTGCACATCTCTTGATGATTTTCTGTATTATCATTTTTTTTTGTGGTCAGTTGCCTAAATTTAGCACACACAGAAACTAAGAACATACAAGTGTGTCTTTGTGTCCAGCAATATCACATAAATAACTACATGTTTTACGAGGAACTAAATGTTGCCAATCATCTTGCTCAATTCAATAGGCCCTGATTATGAAGCAGTCTTTGTTTGGGAAATATTTTTGCTTCAGGGGAAAAAAGAAATGCATTAGATGAAGAATCAAAGCAAAATGAATTCAATCCCTAAAGTGATACTCTCTTTCATTAGCAACTGTAAAATATAATATTTTAATATCAGCAGTCAATATTCAATCTTGAAATTGTGTCTAGATCTTACAGAATTGACAAAAAAATTATCACTTTTTGGAGAAGTCTGCATTCCTATGGCAGCCTATACTCTCAGTTCAGAAAATTGAATGTTTGTCACTTGCACTCTTGTAATCTTAGCTATAGAGTACAGATGCACTCTTGTAATCTTTGCTAAGTGGTACAGACACACTCTTGTAATCTTAGCTAGGGAGTACAGACGATTCCGAACCCAGTGTCCAATTATCATGGCACAGTGAAGCGACATCCATCTTGCTTCTTGCATCCAGTAGAACAGTATCGAGCAACATGGTGACACACATTTCAACACATCGATCCATCAAAATCAGAAACTGTTCTGTGAGTGATGACCTGAAAACATCCTTTTTCTTTCTAAATTTTGCCCAATTCATCTACAATTTGAAAGGTTAAATATTGACAACTGGATTAAAAGAAATACTCATTATAATCGACAAAAAATTTAACTAACAGGCTGTGACACTACATGCGCTAAATTTTACACAAGATCATGATTAAAATTCCTACTTTGTGAAGCAACAACAACAACAACACACATTTTGATATATCCACAAGTGAGCATTGGCAGCTGTTTGAGTTTGTTCCTTAAACTCTACTTCAGAACACTTCTCCTGATATAATGAATTATACAAGTCACAAATAACTCTAAAGGGCCAGCAACTGTCACTTTTGATGATATTTCATTGCTTTTATTTTTTAGTGTCAACTACAGTTTCTTGTCCTACACTAAAGGCATGTTGAGATACACAGTATTCAGCTTGTCAACTCAGCCTGTATATGTGCAGATTGCCTTATTCTCGACCGCGGGTCATCCGGGTACTTGCGGTTTTTTACGTCATTTTTGCATCACAGCGCCGTGAAGGGGTTCGGATTTTTCAACAACCAAAACAATATTCAAAGTTTCAATATACGTAAATGACATAATTTTAAGTTCTGCTTTTTTCCACAAAATTATTGTATCATTTGCTCTTCTGTATCGTCTGATCTCTCATTCACCTCGCTCGTATGCGTTTCACCTACTGAAGTCACTCCGCGGTCAAGAATTGTTGTTGACAAGGGAATGCTAGTCCGGTCTCAAATTCTAACTAGAATTCAAATGTGAGCTGACTAAAGTGCATTTTAGTTCTAGGATACTGTAGACAAGATAGACAGTATGTGTTTCAACATATATTTTGGAGTAGAATAAGAAAGTGCAATGCAATTGGCATATAAAACACAAAAGTTGTAAAACCCTCAATAGTTGCAGCTACTGGCCATTTAACCCATTTACAGCTGAGCTACATGCTGGAGGGACTACTTCTCTCAGAGGTGAGGATGAACCTGTGAGGCCAGCTGTGTACAGGCGACATGGGTGAAAGTTAATTTGCACCCATCAACACACTCATACAATGCCAATGTCATCCCCGGCGAACTTGTACAATTATGCGATATTGACAGACATAGTCGGTTAAAGAGACTTTCGTGACCGCATCAAAGTCTTCGATGCTGGCTGCACTGCCCTTGTGAGCCTGAATTTTGTAATGGACTAAGGTGTGGACTGTGGACAGTGCGTTGACGCTACGTACAGCAAAGGAACTCTGAAGGGGCTTGCCGCAGACTCCTACGCAAAATACTGTTGTTCACGTTAGCAATGGCATTACATCGCTCTTTACATGAAACTACCAAGAAAAGTTATAGACTGTGATCTCGGAACATCAACAGACAACACCAACACCAAAGATCGGTGAAATATACAGACTTTTCCAGGGCTGGTCACAAATGTGTCTCGAGTACGATTTTGATCGATGGCTGTGTACCTTGGTATATCAATCACAATCACGGCGCTCAACGCTGAAAGCCGTTCATTCTGTTGCAACAGAAAAGCGCCGCATGAAAATATATGGACAAATATCACATGATAGCTGTTATGTACCTGAAAGTCAGACCGATACACGCTGGATCTGACTCTTCGATCTCTAATACCAGCCTTTCGTGGTCACGTACACCGATGACATCCACAGTGTCCGCCATCTTGAAAACTGCCTTCATTCAGTCGATCGACGACGTCAGATCCGTCGCGCATACACCTATGCTATTTATAATATTACAATGCTTTGTCTATATTGTGTGTAACTTTCTCGGCTTCGTTTGATTGGCCGCGGAAATAAACCGGCGCTGATACCGAAACATCGTTCTAAACTCGAGTAAAATGATTTATCTGCATTTGTTTACGAGCACTCAACCGATCAGGAAGTGCTGAACCCCGAAGGCGGAGTGATGGGCAAACGAAATTAAATCTATTGTCAAGAATCGTCCCATCTCAACAGGTGAAAGTTTGAGGGCAGTATTACCTGACTGTGGGTCCCAGTGGATCGCTTGAGGATTCTATTTCGCCAAGAATGTTCTCATGTTGACTTTTTAAAGTCTCCTCACTCACAATCGCTGTGAAAGAGACAACATTCGACAATTTCTTCCAGCTGTCCGCCATTTTGATAAATGGAATGGGCATGCGCATGGGGGCGTCTGCTTGCGACCCCCATGTCCCGTCCGGACGTCTCTACGCAAAGTTGGGATGCGTTCAGAATATGTATGCGAGGTACGGGGGAGCTAAGTAAGGATTGGGAATTTTAGGGACGGTTCATTGAGTACTACCATCATCCTAAAATACTGTCAAAACCACAATCACAACCGCCGTCATTATCATCATTGCAATCATCGCCATCATCGCCACAAGGGCAGCTTAATCATCACCATCATCATCATCATCATCATCATCATCATCATTATCATCGTCATCACCATCATCGTCATCATCATCATCGTCATCATCATCATCGTCATCATCGTCATCAATTTACTGTTAGCTAACGATTCAACTCTTTAACTTTCATCGCTGTTATCATTTTAACTCTAACCGCCACTCTCATCCCCATTGTTGCAATCACATGCTGATTAAGCTTAGGCCTATTGTTTAAAGTGTTTTAGCAGACTATCATGAACACAGTTCTTCTTTTCTATCATTTAATTTTAGATTAAAATAAACGTACACGTATTAACTCGACACACATTTTTGTAGTTTAGTAATAGTAGATGAATTTGAAAGTAGGTGAATCCCAAAATTATCATATCACTCTGATTTAGGCCTACTTTTTGCTAGTCCCTATTATCTTCAGGTAGGTACGCGTATATACACAGGAAGTTTAAAAGTGAGAGGTCGCCTGAACTGCGCCTGTGCGACGTCACAATGCATTTCATGAACGGTATCTAGATGCATCACATCCACATATATGGCGTAGTTGCAAAATTTAAATTGTATTACGACGTGCATTATAACAAACATATTATAACTTTCGTCCAATAGCGAAATTGTACGTTGGATACAGTGTTTACATCGGTCGTATGGGCTTAGCGCAGTTCCGACTATATTTGAACTCAAACTATTATGATAAACTCATAAAAAATGAAATGGATACACAATGCATGTAGTGGTAGCATTTATGATTGGGCCATTGTGAAGTGTGTGTTAACGTGCCATTTCATGCGTCATTACGGAGTTAAATGATATCGGGACTGTCTTCTTCTGCAATCGTTCAGAGTCGACCTCTGCCAACTCCAGTATGCAAAATACACCACCGATCACACAACGCCAGTATAAATGGCAAATAACCGCCATAAATATTTATCGTTGTCTACAGAATGGGTCAGAAGGGTGAGACCAGGGTGAATACGGTGAGGGCTACTGACCTAAGACGTCCCACTCGCTAAAAGAAAACCAAATTGCTCGTAGCGGCATGCTTGCGAAAGAAAAACGACCATATTGTAAAGAAAGATAGACGACACTCCATATCGATGCTTCGGTAAGGAGGTATGAAATTATTAATGGGTTCTAGGTCTACGTGACCATGTTTCTATGTTCCTGTTTGTGATTTATTAGCATACTGCCCTAATCAGACTGGACTATCTCCCTGTTGATTCATTTTGCACTATCTATAAAGACTTCAAGGTATAGGCCTATTATAATATCCTGGTGCATAAGAATCTGAGCTTGAAATTGATAAGCTTAAACTTCTGCGTAAGTGTAGATTTCGATGATAGTTGCAAGTACTGACTCCAAGAAGTACAAATGAATACGTTAAGAACCGAAAATTTAGAGACTTGCAGGTTCATTCGCCCTCTTTGGATTGGGGCATGCCGTTTTCCTAATACAGTCAAACGGGGAAGTTTGAGCATTGCAACTTTAGATCGATCCGTTTGCGGAATAATTACCATGTTAAGGCCTAACATTATTTATATTTGGCCAATCGACAACTTCACCGGTGTAGAAATATCGCTAACAAAGCAAAAACCTCATGATACACATCCGCTATCCCGTTATTTCCCCACCCACCCCCGATCTGAACACGGCGTCTACACTGAAATTATCTCATCGAAGTTAGAAAGGGCCCTCCTCATCCTGACGAGTAATTCTTCCCTGAGTATGTACCGGGTATATTAAGCTATATATAGCAGCAGTCGATACAGACACGTTGTGTGTTTCACACAAGGATGCAGGTTTTATATAACCCTGTGCAACATCGCGATGGTCATTAGATACGAACCGGTAATAAAACAGAAATCCTTTGACTGCTTTTCTTTCTGTTAGGCTGCGTTCACAAAAACTACTAGTGGGGGGGGGGGTGGAGGAATTCAGGGGGTGGAAATTCTGGGGCAGTAGAGGGGGACTTGAAAGTTTTGCTTTTTGTATGGGTTTTGGGCATGAAAATATTTTGGATCCCCATTAGTTTCTACATTTCCAGATTCCACAGTTTGGAAGGTACCAGGTAACTCAATGGAAAGTGAATAACATTTTTATGTAGTCCAATGCTTTTAATAATTTAAACAAAATCTAGACTCATTTTGTCGCATTCCATTAATTTTTTTTTGAAAAAATATAAAAATTTATGAATGCCATTGAATTTTCATAAGAATGACAGTAAGAAGGCCTTGTAACGGGGCAGAAACTGCAATTTGTGTTGAAAATTTAATTCAATGTTACCAAGCAATATATCAAATACAGTTTTTTGCTGTCTCCCTATAGAGCATGCTGAAACACACTAAATTCTATTTGTCGACAAAGCCTATATGTAAACGCTATTGGTGAGAATTGAATTAGAAACAATCGGAGAATGGTGAGTTCGGGACTGGAGTACTGTTTTTTTTTGTCCTTGAGTCAAACTCATTGCTTCACAGCGTGATCGGTAGTGGAAACTTGGAAGATGAGTGAACAAATAACTGAGGGGAGTAGTAAGTTACATCAACGTATTGGGCTCTTTTCAAACACTGTTTTCGCCATCACAAAAAAAAACCAAACAAACAAGACAAATCATTTCTTCAAATGGTTTTACTTCTAGTCGAACATAAGGAAAATTATTGGGCAAAAGATAGAAAAAAAATCTTGCTGTGATTATTTTTTCTGATTTATATTCAAGTAAGAACTAATTAGGTAATATGCCTTTCCGCTCCTGACCTCTTAAAAGGCATATCACATATACAAACAACTATTGTTATTCATCACAAAGCCAATGACAAAATAGTTATAGTGGTTGTAGATAAAGATGACAGTGTATACGGGAAAGTACACCCACTATCGAGTTTATTGATTTCACTGGCGTTATATCATGTGGATTGCCAGTGTACCATCCGTTTGCAATGGAATTTTACGCTTGGAAGGAAAAAAAGACGACGCGCATGTCCCGAAGCGATGATGGGGATTGCATCAATTGTGTCACATTGTGTTATATCGTTCAGCGTAGACTCTTTTAAATTCTCCTTCTCAAGTAGTATTAATGTTGTATGCATCATGGCAGATATGTTCGGGGTCAGTATGAAAAAGTCAACATGTTTCCCATCGGGGAGGGCGCTCTCCCCTTACTTCGACCACGGGCAGTAGTTTCTGCAGTTCTTCTGTACATATGTGCTTTGACGTAAATGATATCCAAACTGTTTCCTTTGAGGTCATTTTGCCCATATATATGGTAAAGATAGAAGTGAGTAGACAACTCATATATAGTAATATAGACCGAATACTCAAAACTGAAAAATTAACCGAATCCATCGCCAAGGATTAGATAAGGGATGGACCATTTGATATCCTGGGGAGTTTGGAAGATTGGTGAGATAGCATTATTTTTAACCCGATCCATCGTACATTATTTTTTTTCCCACTCTCTGATTTCTAGCAACTTTTTTGCACTTCTTATTTTGGTAGGTTTTTCCAACAACAAATGAACAGAGTCCTTTACTGCGCGCGGATTTCATGTAAAATCATAATCATTCGGGACATGATACTTGTACATATCATGTTTATGCCTCCAGAAATTGAGATAAAATAAATGCGTATGATGAGGAAAGATTACACATCAAAGGTATCTCTACCTATTGAACATCTCAAAACAATAATTTCAAAGATGATCAGCTGAATATCCCGCAGAATAATTCCAAAATACCCTCTTTGATATCTTTTACCTTGTCTCTGGGTGGCCTAATTAGAATACACTAAAAAATAAAAAGAAGTTTATGCCTACTATAGCCATGTCAATGATATCAGGGAAAAGGAAGCGGGCAGTGTTTGAATGACTCAAAGAAAAGTTCAAGAGTTCAAGTGAAAGAGAAAGTTCCAGAGAGAAAAGAAAGAATCAAACCAAATAGAAAAGGAAGCTAGCACCAGCTGAAAGAAATATAAATCCACTTGAAAAAGCAAAGAAACGCAAGGAGGAATCCCACCAGGACATAAAACAATTCTTTCAGAAGGTCAAGAGCAGATTCACTTCACCATCCAGTTCTACATTTGTCAGTGAAAGGGAAACCCCACAATCCAGTTCTACAGTTGTAAGGGAAAGGGAAACCCACCATCCAGTTTTACAATTGTCAGTGAACGGGAAAGCCTTATGAGGTGGTAGAAATAATCAGCAGGATTATAGACGATATAGACGGTTTGACCCAACAAGGCTACCAGAATGGTAAGATGCTATGTAAAACTGTCTCAAAAAAACATGAATTCTTCGCATTTTAACAAATTGTTCATAGTCAGAAACTCATAGCGGATAAAATTGGGCGATGAAGAAAGTCACTGTCATTTGTTTTTCGTCTCTACATTTTAAGGGTAACAAGTTGTTTCGGCACTAATTCGTTTTGGCCCAAGTTGTTTCGGTCGGTAATTTGCATGACCCCGGTTGTTTCGGCCCTGAGTAAACTTGAGTATGTATTTTCCCAAGGCTGTTACAAAACACTGTCCCTGTGTACAAATTTAAAGTGGTAAGGCTAGATTTTGGGTTGTACGTGGAAGCTGTAAGTCTTTCGCAAATTGTGTTAATCATACTCGCAGTCGTGCCATCCCTATCGTACTATCGTCTCATGCCACGTCAGTCCTACTGACAAAATGCTTGCTTGCACTGTCCGTATTATCGTGCAGTCATCTCATGTCAGTCCTGACAAAACAATATAGACTATAGGCTGCGCTCAGAAAGGCCAAAACGGCTAGGCTTTTAGGGCCAAACAAACTGGGGTTGTAAAAATTACCGGCCGAAACAATTTGGACCGAAACCTACAAGTGCCAAAACACCTAGAAAACTGTGAAAAGTTGTGCATGATCTGTTGCAAGACAGTGCGTGGGCTGCAGTGTTTTCCAATCATATACACCAGAAAACTTCTAATCTTTGACAAAGTTTTGACGTGACATTCACTGTGTCCTAAAATTATGTCTGTATAAAACATGGAAAATTGTGTTCTCCATAACTTTGTCTCAGTATTTCACTTTATATTATTGCCAGCGATCTGTAAACGTTTATTGACTGACTGTACTGTGTCTAATGTCACGGACGATGCAGGTGGGTCAATTCCTGGGACAGTCTCGTGCACTCTATTCATTATGATACAACAGAAAAGGTGATTGTGATATGCATTGTTTTTTCTATGCAGTCCGAAGGTCTTTAGTTGTTCACTGATCTGAATGTTGACTAAATCACATAAATGTAGTCACTCAAACTCATCAGATAATAGACTACCTTGCTTGGCGAATTAGGCAATCAAACTGGTCAGATAATAGACGCAACACAGTGACAAAACTACGGACAACTCCTATTCAACTTGCACTGGTTGAGTACGACGCCACCAACGGTGATAGTGAAAAAAATAGAGAGAGAGAGAGAGAGAGAGAGAGAGAGAGAGAGAGAGAGAGAGAGAGAGAGAGAGAGAGAGAGAGAGAGAGAGAGAGAGAGAGAGAGAGAGAGAGAGAGCTTGTACACCTGAGTGTTTCAGAACCCCCCCCCGGGTTAAGGCTGCGTTCACAAATAACAGGGGGGGGGGGGCTGGAGGAATCACGATTAAAATCTTTTTTTTTTCAGATTCCCCCTCAGTACACTCGAAAATTTTCAAGTCCGTCCTGTCTATATGATCAAAAATGTTCAAGTCCCCTTCCAATTATCATATAGCTGCATATTTATTAGGATGCACGCAAGGAAAAAATAAACATATATTGGACACTTCTGTTCGCAGATGTTCAAAACAACCTGTTATTAGCAGTTTGTACAACCATATTCCTAAGGCAAGTTCTTAAATCGATTCTTTTTTAAACGCATCAGTGTACTTTTTTATTTAACAGTCAAAGCCGACTTGAGTTAATCCAACCTCTGGCCAGGTCAATGGCACCAGCTGAAGAGCACACAAAATGCGGTCATGAGAGAGTATGCACATTGTAAATTCCTTGCCACATCAGATGTTACTTATAAAATTTTTACAAAAATGGCAATGATGATACTTGAAGGTTAAAATATTCCATCAAATAAACGTTTTAATCTCTAAAATTTTTGGTGTAATAATGCCAAATTTTGTAAAATTAAAATAATTTTAATTAGTCACACATTTTTTCATTTAAATTAGAGTCGTTACTGTGCAAAGTTTTACAAAAATTTGTGTTATTTTACGATGAGAATGTGAAAATTTAGAAAATCAAGCATGGTGACCCCATCTTTTTTCTGTATTGATTATTCTCATATACCAGAATTCAAAAATCCCTGATAAATTTCAAGTCTCCTGATCTCCCATGTGTTGCTCTCTTGCCTGACCTTGTGTACAAGTATGTTTCACTGTCATGAGAGTCACATAACCCGAACTCTTCTTCAGCTACTTCATAGTCAGTGCTATTTCTGACACTGTCTGTATGCAATGACAGTGACACTACCCGTAAGCAGAAGCAGAGCAGTAGCTGTATTAACTTTGACTCTATTTCAATTATCACCCAATGTTTATATATGCAGGCTTTTGTCGACAAACTGAATGTTGTGTGTTTCATTCAGCATGTTGTAGGGAGACAGCAAGAAACTGTATTTGATATATTGCACAGAAACATTGAAAAAATTATCAACAGTTGCAGCTTCTGCCCAAATACTTGGCCTACTTGTTCGTATTTTTTAAAGAAAATTCACACATTTTTAGATTGTTTCGAGACAAAAGTAATGAATTGCGACAAAACGGTTGTAGATCTTGTTTCATTATTACTATAACATTAGAACAATTGGGATGACATTAAAATATTATTAAATGTTCATTGAATTACCCACCAAACTTTGGAATTATAAAAAGTAAACGTAACCAAAAATGTTCAGGTCCCACTATAGGTACCTTCTGATATATTGGATCATCCTAACCTGGCAATAGAGCCTTTGGGACGCAAGTCTGTTCCTACCATTCTCTGAATACGGTGATATGCAGAACAAGCCACTGTAAACTATGTAGGCATTAACTTCTTTGTATTGTTTGCATACTTATGTTGATGACATTAGGGGTGATTGTTGACTTTGTCACTGTTTTGTGCTTCTTTTCATCTTTTCCGGAATCGATCATACTATAGCCAGTATCCGATCGAGAACCTTTTTGTGATGTGAAGCACATGCCCGTGATTGACCCCGACCAGCGCCCTCTGACGGTATGCAGAAGCAGCTGCGTTGTTTTTGTAGCGCCCCGGGAATTACTATAACTATTGATTTGCAATGGTACTTCTTGTCAAGTAAGATAAAATAGGTAACGAGTGTACATAAATCACGTCTTTAAGACATTTTGATTTATGCTGCATAGCTGTTTTTCTACTTAAAATGTATGAGGTACCTAGACACCATTCAAAAATGTGTTACATGTGTACTCCAAGACAGGTTGACCGATTGCAAAGTTTCCAAAAAACCAACCTGCTCGGCCACAAGAGTACCTGTCTGGGTACAGACAATGAAAGAGCCACCGATGCGCAATGACATTTCCCCGTCGACGCAGCTACATCTTAACCCTCCCCTAAAGACTCATTATTTCATTTTCAGTCTGTACATCCTGTTCCTAAAGCAGTGGACATGTAAAGCTCTATCCGTGTGTAGCTGTATGAAGAGGATGTCACCTCCCACGAAGTACGAGATGGCGAGAACCACAGTCACCTGTGGTCTATTCCGCTCTGCGTCTATGCGCCCCATAGACGTGTGTACATATGCCCGGTTCTTGTCAGGCATATGTACGCACGTCCACGATGGGGAGCATAGACGCAGAGCGGAATAGACCACAGGTGACTGTGCGAGAACTTATACGATCTGCCTTTCTAATACTCCCACTCTTGGCGTAAAAAAACCCGAGCCTCAAACACAAACAATCATCGTACATCATAGACCCACAAAACTGTTTGTGCCAAGCGTCCCTCTCACCGTGGACTTTGACAAGTTCAGCGTGCGACCAAGTGTAAATGTAACCCGTGTAAATGAACCATGTAAATGGTTCGATTTGAAATTTATGCCCTCATTCAAAGTAGTGACCGTAATGGTACGTGGAATGACAAATCGTTTTTTATGTCAACAATGGTGTGAATCTTTGCACGACGCTCTTATATATTTTTTTCTATCTTAGGGCACCCACCCAACCCACGCTAATTACTACGCGTCGTCGGAAATGTACAACAAAACGCAGATGTCTAGGTCACTTCTATGGCTGAGAAAGGCCAGGGGTCGGGAGACCCAACACCATCTGCTTGGCAGATTCATGACAATTTTGACAAGTGCGCCCCAGGTACTCTTCCGTAATGGGATTTCAGTTGTTTGTGTCGGCTTTTTGTCGCAGTATAGAGTACGGATTGTTCCCCGCACAAAAGGTGCACGCAGGTAGTTTCCGAAAGCACACCCGTGGGGGTTAAACGCCGTCTGGTGATAAATGACTTCCCTGTACAGAAAACACTTTATCGGAGGCAATTACTTTGTGACAATTACTCACAAATCCTGGCCCTAGAATGGGATATGGTGTTTGGAAATGACTAGCATTAAGCTGGTCGTTTTGTAGACTCTTATCACAATCGAAAATCAGTAATTGTTACGGTAAATATTCCCAGAACGTCCCTAAATTAGCATTTACCCACTTTAACGGGTTCCGACATTGGCATGATAAAAGTAGCGCATGCGTGCCACCCCAAGTTCGGTCAACGCTCACGGGAGGAATAGGCAGGTGTTATGGAACGCCATATAATAGATTCACAAGTAATTAGTGCACGTATTAACACTTAATAACAGACTGCGATTAGGTCGCTGAATCTCTCTCTCTCTCTCTCTCTCTCTCTCTCTCTCTCTCTCTGGTTTGTTTGGAGACCAGTCTCCCAAATGTTTTTACAAAAAACTTATACTGACTGTGATCGATTATGTCCATAATAGACATTGCAAGGTCAATTGATGAGATGAAAGACGTTGGTTCACATACCAATTGACTGAAATAATTAATTGCGATAATTGCAATTACAAAGCCTGCATCTTATCAGTGTTGATCTGAAATCATTTCCATACAAATGACGCATACATATTTATGTGATTTTTATCTCATTTTCAAAAGAAAATCACGATTGACTTCATCAAGTTACATAATTGAAAACTCGTTCATCATTTGTAAACTCACTTTTCCACGGAGGTGGTGCAAAACGACAATGTTGAAAAATTAAAAAGCCGTCATTTGACTTTAAATGTCAAACAGATACGATAGTTACAGCAAAAATACACATAGTTTTTGAAATCATGAAGATTGAACTTTTGTCGATGAGGGTGTGCCTTATGAAGTAGAGTATGGTGGTGGCGTGGTCTCTGCACCTGTTTTCGTCCTTTAATTTCTTATGGTCTTTATCTCTCTGTCTTTCTCTATCTCTCCGTTTCTGTCGGTATATCCCTACCTCTGTTTCTCTCTGTCTGTCTATCCATCTCTCTCTCTCTCTCTCTCTCTCTCTCTCTCTCTCTCTCTCTCTCTCTCTCTCTCTCTCTCTCTCTCTCTCCTCTCTCTCTCTCTCTCTCTCTCTCTCTCTCTCTCTCTCTCTCTCTCTCTCTGTCTCTCTCATATCTCATATATGGCAACATATTAATATTGTTTGTCCAGTCGCAACGGAAAATACCTTTGGGGGTTGATCGCGAGCATTAGACAACTAAACATTTATTTCCCTTGAAGACACAATCGCGAGTGAAATAATCGTTGAGGGTATTCAATTTTAAGGGTGGGTCACAAATACCGTGGAGAATTATTGGATTGCTCTATAGTGTACCTTACGAGTATGTATGCAAAAATAGAGGGTCAGTTAATTGGCAAATAATCTGAAGTTACAGTCAGCACATCTTGTGATGAAACAATGACGATTGAAAGCAATAAAAAGGGTTTTAGAGTGTGTTATCTCCTGTTGGCATGGCAATATCATAGCTGATAGTGATGAGGTTACTCAGCAGTTTGCAACAGACCGGCCGCCGTCAACATCTTGGGCGTCGAAAGAGAACGATGAAGGAGTTGTAATAAGAAGTGTCGCCGACGACGCAGAGCCAGATATCCGGCGAAGGGCGGAAGGGAAGATGGCGGCGCGTTGAACGTGTTTATCGCCCATTTGATCACCAATCAACTAGAGACGACATTTTCATCATGCGAATGATGGGTGTTTAATGCCCGGATGAATGTTGCGATGATACAGCGTCAGAATACGAGATGGACTCACGCCCTCTTATCTGATGGAGCCTCGATCTCCTTCAGTGAGCTATGCGTAAACTTTTCTGATGGCAGTCATGTTTTTTCGCTCTTTCCTTTTTAACATATGGCATTGCCTCTACTATTCCGTGGGTGGTGTGACGCGTATATGTATTGTTTTCCAGGTGTCTGGTAGCAAATACATGACAGGAATTGTGTACAGAAAGTATGGGAGAAAGGAATTGTGTTTTGGGTGATGCCACATTTGCGGTACTAAAATCATCGAGCTTACTGGCTCAAATTCCAGATCGCCACCATATTAAAACTAGTGAATAAATTTCAAAATATTAGGCTACTTCGTCTACACAGAAATGGATATCTTATTCTTATTTCATAAGTTAAGAGATTAATATAACAATAAGAATATACGTTTGTGACTTGACGGCAACCTACCATATGAAGGGAATATCCTTAGGCAACGTTAACAAAAGACCAATGGTACACCATGCTGGTGTAAAATCAGTTGCGTGAAGTGCTTGACAACCAAGCTTCAGACTGTCTGTAAGTTTACAGCTTTGCAACCCACTCAGTGGTTATGAGAGGAGAGTACTGTATCAAACCACACAGGTAAAATACATTACCGAGTTGCTTTCTATGAGCAGATCATACTTATAAGTGCATTTATACTTTCATGTAATAATGTTTTGTGTATCGTCGACAAATTTGACAAAACAAAGATAAAAGCGAGGCTTAGACAGGGAAATCCCAAGTTTGTCATTTCATATCGTCAGGCTCCGAGTTGTCAATTTCATCTCTTAGTACGTTGAATACAAGACTCTTATCGTGATCATAATTAAGACTACTTTAAGGCAAAAAACTTGCTTGTTTCTGGTCCTTGATATTTGGCAATAGCGATGTGATTTACTTTTTTTTCTTTCCCCCCTAACCACTTCACTATGGAATTGCCGCAACATTTGTTGTTTTTGTCAGTGTACGAAGAATATGTTCATGATCGCCCCTTTCAGTACTCAAAGGAATGCGAAGGGAAGGCTGACTCAACAACTAAAATCAATTACTTTTGGAACACTGTGATTTGCATTTTGTTAAACACAACAGAGGAGGAAAAATAGGCCGGTCTGAAGGTGACGCGATCGATGGCCTGACAAAAATCTATTATGCGAGGTTTTGATACCAGCATTTGGTAAAATGATGTATACACTACAATCAAGTGAAATTCAATGTATTGTTTTGGACTGAATCGCGGCGGCCAGAGCGAAACGTTGTGGGGAAGTTCTCTGAGTCCCTTTCCTCATCTGCTGTCAGTGCTTACATAATCTTTTGTTGCTGACGTACACACTTGATTCATGCACCGTAATGTACATGGACACATTTCTCAACACGCAGATACATGCCGTTTCAGCAACTTGCGTCATCACCCGAACGTTTCGGGCTTTCTGACGTCATCGTACATCCTCTCATAATCAACCATGGATTCAAGGAATGTTGATAAACGGCACGATGAAGGCTCCACTCTCTATGGTAAAATATAACGTCATTGTACGCCGAGGTTTGCAGTCGACTTCAGGATCCTTCGGCTTATATTCACAAATATTTATCGTGGTCAGAGTTGAAGATATGTCTTGTCAAGCTCTCTTTTGACGCGCTCCACGGTGTTGAGCAATACCACTTGTTTTTAAAGTTTTGAAAATAACAAAATGTATGATGATCATTTCCCTTACCTTTGTCTGATTAAACTCAGAGATAAACCAGGCGACTGCAAAAAATTGTCTAAGAAATGACAGCTTTGTAATACAAAATGATGGTTAGAAATGAAATGAAACAAAAATATAGCTTTCTTTGTAAATCTTGATAACACGCGGTCAATATGATAAATTGACCCTTCTGCGTCCAAAGACAAACTCTACCAAATGTAAGTATATTGTAAGTAGCCGTCACTACGTCAAACAATGGTAGCATTAATAACGGAGTTCTAAAAATGGCGTTGACAATGCAAATATACCCAATGTTTGATCAACTGATAGATCAGTGTGGACAAAGATATATAACACCAACACAGCTAATATCGTGAGAATGGCATGATTTCAAAGACGTATGGATACAACTGAATACGTCTTATGTCTTCTTTTACCGATCATGGTTGAAGCGAAATCGACAATTGCGTGTATGTGTTTATCATTTAGGCATATAAATACACAAAATATCTTTCTATAGATACATAGATAAAAAAACAGATCAACGGCCACTAACTCTTTCTAAAATTTGCAGGAAGAAAATTAATTACACTAAATGATCACAAACGAGCAATGCTCAAGTCACATTCTTTCCGCGATATTTCAATGTTGACACAGCAACAACGTTTAATTTGAAAATCGTGGGAAACACACTAACATTAAAAATCATCAACACGCACAAAACATCACGTAACATCAGAATACAACGAAAAGATCACTATTTCGTGGATTTGGTACAACCTGAGCTGGTTATCGGAGCCGTTTAATTAGTTGTCAATTGTAAATCATTGACAATAATGATTCTAATGCGTGCCATGAAATCTCATTACCAGTACACCGTGAAACCGTCTCCATTTTTATGACAAATGGAGAGAGGAATAATTATCATAGAAATAATGTCAGTACTCCCTCGATGAAACTGATAAGCACGGAAATTCGGAGAAAGACAGGAGAAATGTACACGCGTTTGTAATAAACACGTCGAAGAGCTTTGATGAGAAGATAACAGAAATTGATTTGTTTTCAGCTTATTACTTGTATGGTTTTACGAGGAATATGAAATGAACACTCGGTGTTAATTTATCGATAATGATCTCTAACGAGTTCTTTGGCGCCGTATTATGCAACGCTTGTGAATCATCCGAAGCAAAAAGTGTGAAAGTTCGTCCTCTCGATAATAGATTTTGTCCTCAGAGTAGTATGCTCTCGGTATCAGTGTGATTTTTGCCTTCTCCGACGCGTCGGAATGCTCCTGATTCGATGTCACTGCAGCTGTATGATGAGGATTTTTAGGGGGTCAGGACTGAATTCGTTTCAACAATTTAACGACTGCATGTCGATGTGTGTAAATTTAAATCATCCATTTACAACTTTAGAAAGGCGGGCCACAACCGTTCAACACGCATCAACAGTGAAAGTTAAACAAATGAAAGTAATACTGAGGTTGTCTTTATTCTTCACGCGATCGCATATTGTTCCACCATTTTAACCCTCTCTTGAGTTTTTTAAATTTAAGTCAATTCATTATTAGACAGTACAGATAAAACGACAATCGTGTCAGTTTATAACATATTCTATTTACGCTAAAAATACGACTGTCAGATGTAACAACCTTTTTTGAAACCTGTCGACGAATATATTTCCGGTATTGCTTAATTTTCTTATTTTACGTCTTGATAACTGGAGACAAACAGCACAGACACTAAAAAGCCACCGCTCTTTACATCTAAGATGTTAAAGTGACAGGTGAATTCATATAAACAGAGACAGAGAGCGAGCGAACGAGCGCGCGCCCGCAGAGAGAGAGAGAGAGAGAGAGAGAGAGAGAGAGAGAGAGAGAGAGAGAGAGAGAGAGAGAGAGAGAGAGAGGAGAGAGAGAGAGAGAGAGAGAGAGAGAGAGAGAGAGAGAGAGAGAGAGAGAGAGAGAGAGAAATGACATTCTCACACTTTTTCCTGTGCAAACAAATATAATAAATTATAACGAAAAAGTACAATAAATCTTCAAAAAATTCAAAATTTCACTATACGACTTAGACTTATATTATGTGAAATATTGATTGTATGGTTTATCAATAAAATGTTACAGGCAGAGGAGTGTTTTAAGTCTTATTTTCCTTGTCTCGCCGTGGCCTCTATACCTTCTATAGATGAGGTTCAAAGTTTACAAAGCGACACGGAGCGAGGCCCAGTGTAACTGTTACTCATCAAATCACGTACAACGACAATGCATGCGACAACCTCAGACAACCACCCCAGAGACGCAACACAACCCTCACCGCGAACGTCTTCGTATGTCTTGGGATGCAAGACAAGAAACATGTATTCAGCAAACAAGAGAATCCCAAGCAAGCGTTGAAACTGACTCTTGGCGGGATGTGCGGAAGCGAAACGCCGCCAGTATCACTTCAGCGATGCGTAGTCAACAGGTGTGCGATCATTAGAAGCCAGACTGAGTCTACGTGCATTGCTGAGTTATCGCTGTTGGTTGCCGTTGACACACTCCCGTCCTCCATACAGGCCAACCCTCCGTCCGTTCCAGTTACCGTGCTTTGACATCTGCATAAAGTCGGAACTTCAAAGCAGAGCGCACCAACAAACCAGAGAAAGAAATATTCACGAATTTCACAGGCTGTTACACCTCTTGAAAGACGAACTGTCCGACACTTGGGCCATTGGCTCATTAATCGCCAGGAATCCCTCGGCCGAAAATACCTCGTTGTTCTTTTCAAATGAAATGAACAGCACACCTCACTGCCTGTAACCACGACTGTTTGTTAGAAAACGTTTAGCCAAGTATTCGCCCCCTTTGCACGGGTTTATGCCTCCATAAACTCCACACATCCCTGGCCACTGTGTAAACAATCAAAAGTGACCACTGTCCCATTCCCTTGACCTGGAGTAATTTTTCTTTTCTTTTTGTTGCATTCTGCCTCGATTTTAGTTTATTCTCCTCTTGTTTGTTCGACATCAAAATGTATAGCTATTCAAATGAGTTGCAGGTTCTTGAACTGGACACATTCCTTAGCTACACGGTGTACATGTCATTGTTTATGGACATTTTCAATATGAGCTACCCAGTCGTGCAGAAGGTACCGTCTGAACCTTGCTGAGACCGCCAAAGCAGTATCCGTTGACGAATTGAATGGCGTTTCGACGTGACACCGGGCTCTACAGATACCTAACTTGTCAGAAGTTTTTTGAAACGTAGTTTTCATTGTTTTTCCATCTTCCCGTTCCTTTTTTTTCATCACCTGTAACTACCCCTCGACTTCGAGTGCTGTTGTGAGTTCAGGTAAAGCGCCCCCAAACGAACGCGACTAAGCCTTGAAGAGCTGAGATAATTAATGGCGTACCTACCATGTGTTCCTCATTTTAAATCACCCGTTCCGCCGCCAGGAGCGTCCAAATATCGGCCCTTTACAGATAGACATACTTTGTCACGACTTTACTGAAGCTTCATCGAGTCATGAAAAGATTTGTTAACGACCCGGTCAAACTCATTCGTTCCTAATTAATTATAGCGTGACAAACGGCCTTTTAAACGAAGTGATATACCTCAAGACTCCCAGGGTCTCAAATAGACAACAGGAAGAAACAAAAAGAACGAGAACCATTTAAACGAAAATCAGTTGAATGCATACAGGGCTATCAATTTTACTGCCGAGTTGGCGATTGAGTTTTTTGTACGAATTCAGCAACAACTTTTTGTTGATCTGTAACGCAATGATGTTGCATTGAATTGCATTCGTCTTAATTGCACGCTGTACACAATGTCTTTAAATAAAGGCTGTGCACAACAGGTCTTAAGCGAACTGAGTTTAATTTATGATTGCTTTAAATGTCACAAAATGACACTATTATCATCGTACCAATTCCTTGACTGTTTGTGAGTGCTTAATGATATCTCAGACATTGTGCTTGTCTCGTCTGCAAGTCGAATTCAAACAGGCTTTGCGTATCTACCATTAACCTGGTATGTATGTATGTATGTATATATGTATGTATGTATGTATGTATGTATGTATGTATGTATGTATGTATGTATGTATGTATGTATGTATGTATGTATGTATGTATGTATGTATGTATGTATGTATGTATGTATGTATGTATGTATGTATGTATGTGTGTGTATGTATGTATGTATGTACCTATGTATGTACCTATGTATGTATCTATGTACATACGGTAAGATAAAATACATGCTAACACGTATATCTTAGTGGTTTTAACTTATTTACCCTAGATGAGTAAACATTGTAGACTATTCGTAATAACTGAATATCAAAATTCACATTAATTTATTCATTTCGTGGTCATTCTCGCTGAAATCACAATGGACCGAGAAGGGATAAACCAGCTTAATTCTTATCAATTACTGAATGGTCTTTCTGAAAATCTGAATTTCAAAATTATTTTTTCCATCATGAACGCAGTCCTTGAATTGATTTGATCGTTACCAATCATTTCTTAACCCAAAGGTTACTTTATCATACTTACGTTAATTTTTACACTCCGTTACTATTTTATTAAGAGTGATGTATTTTGATCGGCTTTGCTGGTAAAATAAGAGTAAAACAGCATATACTACATGCGCTTGTAATATTTTCTGACTGATGAAGAAAGAGCGAATACATTAAAACTTGACTTTAAACCATCCGTTTAAGATGATTGCAAACATTTGGTTGAAATAACTTTTAAAATTATCATGAAACAGTTCTATCGTCGGTGCGAAATGCATCGCAATTCTTTTGTGATAACGATCTATTAATCAGTTTCAATACGACAACGTGTCGGAATCGATCAAAAAAGTATACAGTGAATCCTCCGTCTGTGATAAAGGCGATATTGTTAGCCTGGATTCCCCTGGGTGTTTAGCTGTAGACAAAACGCGAGGCCGATGCTTCGTATCGCCCCCAATTTGTGAATTTGGATGACATATACAACCGTTCACATTTTGCGTTTCACATCGAATTATATTTTACTTCGATGGATATCTTTTGCTGCCTGTGATCAATCAGGTGTCGCTCACTGATGAAAAGCGGTCAAGATTAGATGTGTCTATACACTGAGAAATCCGCATGTAACTCTGAAACGAAATTATGACAACCTAAACTTCGATCGGGTGTGAAGAAATCTAGACGAGCTCTAGCATCATCTCCCTTGAATTGAAAGCTACAACATACCCGAGTCGCAATGAAGATGCCTCGCTGAGGGGATAAAGACCGACTATCACAGACATGGCATTTATTTGATATAATTGAAGTGCAAACAGTAACCTCTGACTGAGAGGCCATTTGTTATCTGTGTTTCCAACGACCTTGGCCATAGATGCCTTGTCAAAACAGAGTCTAATGTCACATGATAAACCCCTGTAGCGATGAGTCAGGGTTGTAAGCCATGAGTACACAAAAGGCAACGATGTATGTTTTTACACTTAAAGCCATGAAACGTATACGCACTCACTTCACGGGGAATTACGTCCCTTGCAATGCAAGGCCGGGGTAGTTCTCGGCTGAAACTGAGATTTTTTTTCACTTTTATGGGTATCAAGCTCTGACCCAGCAAAACCAGCCTAGGAAGGTCAATGTCAAATATCAAACAATTTTATTTCTTTGACCTGATTGCCTGAAAAAACGATGAAACCATTGCTCCAATATATTACTCACAAATCGATCCCAGGGAGAAATGTAGAAATCAAACAGACGTGTCCCTTTCATTTTAGGGGCAAGAAGATTCATCCGTACATGTTTTGTGCACACCTTCATCGACCAGTTAACCCCAATTTGCAAACTGTTTGTCTATTGGAAACGATCGAGCTTGTCAGCCATCATTAAACATTAACAAAGGAAAATTTACAGCCTTCATTTTTCGTTCAACTTGTTACTCACGATCCTTGGATTCGATCTTTTATCCATGGCACAGGTCTCATTTCCACCTATGGCCACCTTTTGTGGCCTTACAGATATTTTATTTATATATATCTCTTTTTGGATGAGAACTGATTATCTCCGCAAGGAGAGATATTACCCAGGAAGGGGTAGGTGTTGTGAGTCGAGAGCAGACAATATGCACTTGGCAGCTTTGCGACTTAATAAAGTGTCTGCCTTCGGGGGATGGGTCCTGCAAGTGATTTCTAGAAAAGAACCAAAAGGGCCGCCTCCGTCAGTCGCTTTTAGAGATTATAAATATCTATGAAAAGAGCTTAGCGGGAGAGAAACTGATATCGAAGTTGAGTAGCAATGATTGATAACATGTAAACTGAAATTTGAAGTTAATTTCTACAAATTTTCTTGCAGAAAATAAGAATTGACCGAAAGAGGCCAGTAAAAGTTTGATATGTTGTTGAGGCGTGAAAATGACAACTTTTGTCTGCTTCGTACTGATAGGCTAGTTTTGTCCTCCTATACTGTTTTATATCAAATTGTAGTTTTGTTACTGCCACACTAGGGCTTGTCCATACCAAGCGTAGCGGTGACTTGAGGAAACGTCGAGAAGATGGGGGTCTATTGTGCTGGGCACTCATAGGGTAAAAGAAGGCTACAGGGAGAGAGAGAGAGAGAGAGAGAGAGAGAGAGAGAGAGAGAGAGAGAGAGAGAGAGAGAGAGAGAGAGAGAGAGAGAGAGAGAGAGAGAGAGAGAGAGAGAGAGAGAGAGAGAGAGAGAGAGAGGGGGGGAGGGGGGAGAAATAAGACAGAAAGACAGACACATTGTCAGTCAGAGACAGAAAGACAGAAACAGATAGACAGACAGGGAGACAGAGACAGAGAGACGGAGAAAGAGGGCCAAAGTGTCAGAGATAGAAAGAGACGGAGACAGAGAAAAGAAAACGGAGACATTGGAGCAAGGCGAGAGAGAGTAGAAAGAGAGACGAAGGACTAGGAATACGGTAATCAGTGACAAAGAAGAGGACAGTGAAGATAGATAATGTCAGCGACTTTATTTTTGTTACTTGTGAGCGTCAATATTATCCATCTTAATTTCCCTACAATACCAATATAATGTATAATACTACCAATGATTAATATTTCTTCACAGTTCGACCAGTTCATTCCATTGCGTCGAATCACTTAAAGTTGTTCCAGCTCTTCTTCCATGTTTTTCTCTCGGATGCACATGCAACATGACGTCATCCAGTAACAGGGTGAACCCTGACCCTCGCTTGACGCCGATGGGAACTGCATCTTGGTAATGTCAAGTCCGAAAGGCTCTCCGACAAGCAGACAGCAAACAGAGCAGTGAAGGGGTATGGCAGAAGGCCCTTTCTCGTGTCAATATTGTTTACAGCTATCAAAGTGAAGAGCCGGAAAAATCAACTATTAACAAACAAAAACCCTCGAAATATCACAATATGAAACAAATTCATAAATATCGATGGAAATTCATGTTTTACTCCAATGATCTGCCGAAGTTAATCCGGCACAGGATAGTCACAGTATGTTTCACAATGGCATTCGTGAAACTTCAATAGCACTACCTAATGCTCATCAACTTGGGCATTAAAAGTTTGATTTATTTTCATCGTGAAACGTGAATAATAACTACCCGAGATATGTCTGTTTCCGAAATGGTAACTCCTGATCGCGAATGTATAAGAAAGTGAAAGGGACACCACGCTTCGCGCGGTTGAATTACTGAATTTATTCTCACTTGGTGAAGCACCCGCACGGGGCTGGGGAACATCTTTCCTTCTGAAATATTATTTCGTATAAAAATGGCGAAAAATAATAGACAAAACAATATCATGTACACATGATATACCTAAAACGAACGCAGCGCGATACGCAGAGCGGAAATGTACCATGCAGGACTCGATGTGTAACGTTTTGAAGAGGATCGCATCTGCTACCTGGACAACCAATTGCCCCTGATGCGAGTATATCAACTTCCGATTAGCGCCACCATTTATCTTCATTATCAGTTAATATCGGATGTAACTTTCCTAAAATCCCCCCAGAAAATCTGGAAAATCGGCTTCGATGGTGTGTACGTCAGTGGAATGAATTGTGATTGAAGACGGTTGTTAATTTCATTTGCGCGTAATGATCTCCTCTGAAAACAACTTAATTTGAAACTTAATGGAAAAGAAGATGCAATACACCATAATGTATACCCCGGTGCGTCCTGAATACCAAAAGCGCTTTCCCTCGCTGCAATATGTACTTAAACAGGGAAATTTTCCGGTATTAAAAACACTAATATTTGTGCGAACTGAGATGTTTAATGAAACTTCAACGAGTGATATGTCGCTTTCGACCTAAAGGTATATAGCATTAGGGGCCACCGTTTGTGAAACGCTCGCCTCGGGGCTTTTCAACGGTGGAATACAGAACAAAACCTGACGGCTCGCTGCCTAGGAACGGGCCGGGGAGAGCTGAAAATTGCCCATTAAAAAGCCAAGGCAAGTGGAGGGTCTCGTCATTCTCTGGTCAGACTACCCACCCAATGGGCAATAGCTTAGCATAGGCTGAATACAGAAGGGGTGGGGTGGTGTTGAATTGAAGAACCCCCTTCTTAACGGTTTGAATCACATTGTCTGCGAACTAATTAACGATTCGCGAGAACTAATTGACCTCCATGGGAGAGAGCAACGAAGACTCTCCCTAGAGGATACCGTGTTTTCGGGGGCTTAAAAAGTATCGGGGGCATTAAACAGCTACTCCTGTCTGCGACCATCCCGAAGATTTCAAAAGGACTCCAAAGTTTGCCCCGGGCGAGAGTCACCGATCTGCCGCGAATTGAAAGGCCGGCGGTCGGTATAATTACGAGGGGGTGGTACAAAACAGTGATGGATGGGAGAAGCGAGAATTACTCAGCTATTACTTTTCTATACAAAAGGGGGTATTTAGCTGTATTAAAATCCGGCAAATCTGTTAAACGATGCCATTTCTATTTAACTCGACTCCTTAAAAGAGTTCACCCGCGGCAGGGCCGCAATATATCTCAAGACAGCGGGGATAGAGGGCCGACTCCGTACGACTTTGACTCTCCATTGGATGGTTGTCCCACGGCGAGGAAGCGCTGGACTTTAGAGTCAGGGTATCGATTTAATGGTGTTTAAGAAAGTCTATACAGACAGAACAAATAATCCGAAAATGAGAGGCTATTATCTCTTGCTAGAAAAGCATGTTTTTGTTTCAATTGTTCGTCGGCCATTCTTCGGCTCCGCTTGCCATTTATATCTCATTGAGTCTGCTGTAAAGGCAATGCCTTGGAAAATTTAAGTGGCTCTCTTCGGCGAGTGGCTTTAGTTTGTTTGTCCCGGCACCGATACAATCCAACCTAGCTTTTTTAGCTCTTGTTTTCCCAGAGGCGGCGCTTAGCTTTTTAGCCAGTCCGGGGCATACATTGCGCGTAGGGTAAAAAGTCATTTCTAGTCCACCTTGCCACTATATGAGAACTACTAAAAATGCAAACTTAACTCTGTCACTTTCTTTTTCTGTCTCAGAAATCTAAATAAATTTTCTCTCAAAGCGCACGAGGCCCGGGTTTTGTTCGCGTCCACCCTTCCCTTTATGAAACGAAAGAATCGAACCTGCGGCCCACCTCCGCACAAGCGGCCGTATGAAACGCGAGAAGAAAAACTTACGTCAAAAACTTGCGAGTTTGCGCCTGCCACATCTGTCGCTTTTTTAAAGAGAAGAAATATCTTTCAAACTATCAGACGGATGCTCGGTTCGTTTTTCAAGTCGAGCCAGACAATTGGACCTCGTCGGGCGTCTTTCAGACAAGTTACTTCGGTGCGGGGATTCCTGGGTAATGTCCATATTTTATTGGATCTGAAAGGAGCGGCGATGCGCCTGTCAAGCACCGACATGCGATTGAATGAGAGAGCTCGCCCGTTCCTGGCTGGCATATTAAAGCGATCGCGTAATGATCGCCTCTTTTGGTGTTACTAGGGTAGAAGTCGCCGCGATTAGGGTGAAATTGGATATAATTGAGTATAATTGTGGCTATATACTTTTTGGAGACAGCATTCTTATCGCAACAGTAGTCTCATATTTTTCCAATCAAATTATCGGATACTTGAGGGTAACTACGGACAAATGATGCAAGGAAATCGGTTGACTTCAGCCGAATGGAACGCCGGGAAGGAAAACCGCTGGCAGGGAGGCCGAGTCTACCGGAAGTATTATAGAAACGGACATTATCGAATTTTGGAGAAACCAGTGTAGGTATCTCCAACACCCGGAGGCGTTGGTCACTTCTTAAAACATAGTGCAATGCGATGATTTCATTGTCACCAATGGAATGAGCAGCTCTGTGTAAACAAGGAGCTCTTCTGAACAAATCAAGGCCGCTGAGCGATTGTTCTAACGACGCAGGAACACTCATTTGTAATATCATTTTTAGGTGAAAATTTTTTGTCGAATAGTAATTTGTCGTTTCGGAGTGTCGAAAGAGTAGTTACTCTGGTATAGTGTGAACAACTATTCTAGCGTAAAATACGCCCGTACTTTGAACGCTTTCTTTTACCCGTACTCGGGATTGTTTCAGATCTCATAAACACCTATGGAATAAAAAAGGGCTACCCGTCGACTCTGTTCTTAAGAAGGAACAACAACAAAAACCTCCGCTACCGCGTTACGCAGATTTAACATCCTCGCTACTTTCTTAACAGACACGGTCAAGCGGAACTTATTACACATTTCATCGAGTAATATACATCTTTTATTTTTTTTCACCTCATACATTCTTTTAAAAAAACACAGAGACCCCCAAAAAAGATAACCGTAGGGTACGGCTGAGAGTGCGGACGTTTCTCTTTACAAAGGAGACGAGGCTTTATAGAAGCGATTCAAAGGGCTCCGTAACTGTTCCATATGCTAAGAACCTCTGCCTGCCTTTGATCCCGCCGTAAACACAGTGTTGATGGCGCCTAAACAGTAACCGAGGTACGCTGTTCAATAGCTAAAGGATGCCTAAGTTTGATAGATTATTTGTCTGGCCAATTAGCTCCGGCTTGGTCCGTGGGTAATTGATCACCAAAAGGGGAGTGTACTCACTGCAAATAAGTTCTTTATCTTCATGAATAAAATTTTACAAGCCCATTCACATTCAGCTTAAGCGCTGCTACGTCTTTTCACGGCGAGGGATGCTTGCGGGCAAATGATCGGGGGGACAATGGCTGTTTAGTCACCCGCCCATACTTTAACTTACACCGCATATAATTGCATTTAGATTGGCCAATCGACACCGTTGTTTATGACCTGCCTAATCTTGTGTAAACGAGCCGGCCACTCCAATCCCCAGCACACCATCTATTCATATTATATATTAGTCCTATTTATACAGCACTTAGGAATTATTAAGTCTGTCGATTCGCTGCGTCATACAGAACCAAACTTGTGATTGGGCGCAACGGCTGGGAGTTTAACTATACAATTATGTAAATGTAGGCGGGCTTGGACAGTGTAACCTTGTCTGGCAGAGTCACCTCCATATTTTATATTCTTCTTATTGATGGTCACTTTTCCCCTTAACAAGCCAAGGGGAACAACGGAGTAGACAAACAACGTTTGGATGTTTCCTGTGTTTTATGCCAAACTTGTTGAGCCACTATCGTCATGTCGCAGAGTTCTCTGACTTTCAGTAGCACTTCGGCTTTCTGTAAACTCGAATCACCATCGCAATTGACACCGGTGGCAGCCGCCTCTACTGCCGAGAACACGAACAGTAGTTCGGGCAGGGACAATCCGTGCTACGATCCCGTGGACAGCGCCCCGGTTACTCTGAACACAGCCGCTGTGGGAACAACATCGATATCGTCGCCGTCGTCATCCCCGCCATCATCACTATCATCATCATCATCATCATCATCATCGCCACCACCACCACCAGCATCGGCGGTTGCGGCAACTCCGACCGGTTTGAAACCGCCGGCTCTGCACATCAAAGCGCCGGAGAGCATTGCCTTTAGCGTGTCCTCTCTGATCTGTTCGCGGAGTTCAAACAACCAGAGGATGGAACAGCAAAAGGAAAGCCATCGCCCCTTGTCTTCCAGTTCAATACCGTCATCGTTTAGCGTTGAAGGCATCCTGAGTAAACCAAATCCCAGTTCGACCAAAGATAACAGAGCGAAGGACACAGAAATTCCCCTAACGTCATCGACCAACAAATCATCCCCGGCTTGGTCGACGGCGACCTTTCCCTGGTTGGACTCACCTAGGTTTTCACCGTCATCGAGCGGACGTAAGTACCGACTGTTTTGTTTACAAGTAATAATACGAAATACTCCATTATAGAATGGAATTGACTCCGTCCCGGAATTCGTTAGAACAACAAACAACATCTGTCGATAGTCGATTTAACACAAAACTTTTCTCTTCTATTTGTAAAGGTTTTTAACAAATTTGTGTAATATCAATATTTAAGGGGAAGTCTGGACAGAGGTTACATGTGTGCTGCTTAGTTTGCATGTGACACTGGCCTGACCCGGTGAATAGATTTCGTGGTGGGAAACTGTCGTTACTTAGGCTAGTCTGCTCTCTGTCCAAAAACACTCCAACGATTTGATATGTCATTTTTTGGTGGACCAGATGCCCATCCAATTAAAATTACACCGCGATAGGCTTTCATCTGTCTCCAGCTAAAGAGTGTGTTTAGCTTGAAAACATTTCGCCAGTAATGATACTGGTAGAAGCTGTTATCTCTCTTTAAAACATGTTATGTGGTCTGTCTCTGGCCTAGGTTCGTCGCCGCCCAAAGTCTGCACTCTCAGGAAACACAAGACGAATCGAAAACCGAGGACCCCTTTTACCACTTCACAGCTCCTAGCGCTCGAGCGAAAGTTCCGACAGAAGCAGTATTTGTCAATCGCCGAGAGGGCAGAGTTCTCGGCCTCGCTAAATCTCACGGAGACACAGGTGAAAATATGGTTCCAGAACAGACGCGCAAAAGCTAAAAGGTTGCAGGAGGCAGAACTCGAAAAACTTAAAATGGCGGCCAAGCCGCTCCTACCTCCGACGATAGGCCTTCCGCTACACGGCAGCGCGCCAGGATTCTACGCAGCGCCGTACATCAGATCGCAACTTCAGCTGCCAGGCCAGCCAATACACCTACCGACGTACGGGTTTTACCCGATCACGCCACATGCGGGCTATGTATATCCCTAGTGAACGAGAATTGGGAGGAAATGTCAATAATGGACGGACACAGGATACGCCAGACCCGTCTTGCCACTCAAAGTTAAGGCCAAGATATTCAACGTCCGTAAACTTGGGACCTGTTATGCTACGACAAATTAAGTATAATTATGGACCACGAAATATCTCTGTTTGACACATGGAAATAACCGAGGCACAGAAATTGTTTCTAGTGTTACACGGACCAGCTGATATTTAATATGGCTAGAGGACAATAAGGACTCGAATGTCGAATGAATGATAATAGTTTATGTATTTAAGGCACCACTATGTGAGAAAGTGAATTGCTGATTGACGAGAAAGAGAGAGAGAGGGGCCACGGTTGCTGCATGGCGGTAAGAATTTTCATTAGTGGGATATTTCCTCAGATTCTTGTATAAAATATGGGACGTTTTCACGGAACTTTTGAATTCAATGAACTCATCCAAAAACAAATCCCTCTTGTCACATGACAGAGGGACGATAATCTATCGCTGAAGTTTAGCACACTTGTACTGGAAATCTGTTTCACGTTTTAGGTTGCAGTAGTTGTGCATAGCAACTGTAGAAATTTTGGAAAGAAACGAGGACAATACTGTCGACAATGTTTGCAACACTCCAGAGACGAGCTGGAATTTCTCATCTTAAAATAAACAAATTTGGTGTTATTTGTGGTAGATTTTGTTGTCTAAAATATGTCCAAGGATTCCGAACAATCGTGATTTTCAGCTTCTTCTTGCCATGTCTTCTCCATGACAACTTATTTTACTTCCATGGAACTGACAGAAACTAGTTTGTATCCCAACCACATTGTGGCATTTGGCTATGGCGTGGCAATCAGCTCATTTACTCTATCTTAACTAGAACCACCTTTCTAGCAGACATTTCAGTTTCTTACTCTTATCCGAGGCTGTATTTTAATTCGAAAAAAATGTAAACAGTTTTTTCTTTGACTTTCTCCACTACTTTTCGATTAAAACACAGAGAATATATACTGATCGACGAAACAAATGACTAAGAATTCAAGTTCCGATTTCTTCCGGGGCAAGTTCACTCTCTTGACAAAACGATCCAGCAAATTTTTTGGTTTCTTCCCCTCAGTGACTCGTCAATTTGATGAACACGAACGAAGGGAAGGGAGGGGGAGGGCAAAGCCCTATCTTCAGGCTTTGCTGAAACCAAATGGTTTGTACTCCATAAGTAATTCATTTATTCGTCGGGACTGTGCTCTGTCGGACGATTGCATCCAGCAGACCATAGAGAGGACAAACCCAAACTGGGGTGGTTATCTTTTATCGACTTTTGCTTGAGACAGCAGGACGGATTGGTCGACCGATGAGGCAATGCACAGTTTGTTTTGGTCACGTCACACTGGTTCTCTGAGTGCAGAAACGCTCTTCAAAATTTTGAAACTCTTTCTTAAAAATTCTGTTGACCAATGTTGACCAAGCAAAACATACCGCAACTCTGCGGAGCCCTATATTGTACTATAGTCCAGAATAACTGGCCAGTTTAGAAACACTAGATATTTGTGTACACAACGTATGTGTATTGAATTAATATCTTCAACGGAATCTTTGAAATGTCTGATATCCTGACGACGACACCCGAACTCTAGTCTTATGATTTCTAACACAAATGCAACTGACCTGAAATTCAAAACATCCACCTGGTGCGTCTAACTATCCACTTCAGTTATAGGATGTGGTGACTGCGATCATGTACCTATGTTATGGGGCAAGGGACGCGTTACTGGAACAACTATGGGCAACAATGCTAAAAACCACGGTCAACTACTCTCATTTTATCCACTTGTAGACACTCTCTGATGGAAGAATCCTTCGACATACTGAAAATCTAAGTCGGCATGCGAACAGTTTGATCAAACTTTTGGTTTCACATTGAGGGGGCCAAAGAGACCTGCTCCCGGCGCATCAAGTGGTTCTTATGTTGTTTAATCTGCCATAATACCACTGCGAAACTGGTTCCTTTTCCTTGGCGGAAAATTAATTATTTTTGAATTTTTTGAAGAACGCTTTGAACTTTACGAGCCGGAGTCGAATAAACTAAACCATTCACGCTACCTGCTTTCCGTTACGTATGCATCATAACCACCGAAAAAAGATCAAGATAATAAAATTCATTAAAACGACATTTAAAAGGTACAAGTGTCGCTTAATTGCTTTCAAGTGTAACATACTGCGCTCGCGTAAGATAACCATGGTGAAAATTACTCGTCCAATTGTATTAATACAGTGCATCGTTGGTTGTTCGCCCCGTCAGCTTGTTACAGTTTCAGAGACTGGCAGCAGGTTAAAAAGAGTGGCTAGTCTTTGTAAAGAGTGCTATTGTCCGACCCTTAATTATTGAACAACAGTAGCTGATTAGTGAGAAACAGTTGGGTCGATTTCAACGACCGTCTAATTGGACTTATTTTCCCCATGAGCAGTAGTCGGTTGTGCGTACCCGATGTATATGTATAACACAAATAAAATATGCACATTGTCAACTGATTAGCCTACATTTGCCTGATTGGCGACCTTACAGCCGTGTTTGCAACAGGTTGTCGCCAACTTTGTCGGTTTCACCGAAATGAACAAACAATACGTTGCCCGCAGAAAGGAGAGACGATACAAAAAACGTGCATGAACATATCAAAAATCAACTTCAAATACAGGGCCTAAACCTATGCCATGCGAGACAATGTCAAGTGTCTCTGTCTTCAAATCGCCTTGAACACATTCTTTGTTAGAACAAAAGCCGAAACAATGCTCGAGTGATTAACGAATAACTTAACATTTTTTTCTAATTTGTACTAATTAGTGCCCTTTAAAATGCCTGGAATTTCGTAGCCGTTTATCCTCTGAAAACAAAAACTGATCATCTATTTATATTTAAAGATTAATGGTCTATCAGCCCGCATATATAATAATGCAAACATTATAACAGAAATAACACATATTTTGATAAGCTCCAGAGCTCTGAAAAAATATACATCACGACCAGTGTTTTTTCCTGTGAAATAATTATCTCTATTGCTTTTGACCTGTTATGAAACGATATAATTCAGCGGCACATCGAATTTTTCAAAACCAGGTTCACCTCGAATTCGACTCCTATAATAGCCTTTAAGGTTTGTCACTATTTTGTTATGATCTCAAATTGAATGGGAAAAAAGAATATTTTCCTGAGTTCAGAGATATGAAGTCAGGTAAATACCTCCTTGTGTGGAGGGACTGTGTTTACAAAAATCCTGGACCTCAGATAAGTGTACCGTTATGATCTCAGTTCCACAGAACCTTCAAACCAACGAATATTGCGTACATTGATGATATCTTGGCACACATCTTGGAAAAACCCGACTCCCTTGTAATATACAACCACGAACCCCTTCAAAAGGCGTTGTTTATTTGTTTATCTGTTTGTTTTGTGTTAGTTTATCGTTACATTCACACTGAGATTGCCCTAAAATACGTGTCTCCGAGGCCCATGTTAACTTTCTGGAAAAGTTCCGTGATCTTGCTTCTTTCACACACCGATTTTTACTGAAATTTATATGAAAGGCCACATAACCAGATTATAAAAGCAGACTTTACTTTGTATTCAATATTTCTCCCTGTTCAAGTTTGCTGTCTTCCGTGCTTAAACACATGTTGAAAACCCGCATTTTACAGGTTACTTCTTGTTCAAGCGATAGTAAACATTTTCTGCTTGTGTTGAGTGTATTATACTGAGATGAATTTATATTTACTGAGCCCTGTTTAAACGAAGTGAATGTGTACAAGATGATACATAAAAATGTCGTTACCATTTACCGCTATTGCAGCGCTTGCTTCTGTAATTAACCATCTGGTGTAAACGGAACATCATTACTTTGTATCGAATCCTACCTTTCGGTGTTTTTTAAAACAAATATACATGCCGCTTTAACAGTAGTGGGGACAATCTTCTTCAGTAGCTGAAATGACTATAAACTATCTAGGAAGACAAGAACTCCCGTATAGTCCGCTTTGCCGGAGAACTTCGTACCCAGGGTTTGTACACGCGTACGGTATTCTGAAGGCGTCAGACCGGAGCAAAACAGAGAAACGCGATCAGGGTGGGTGCACGCGCCCCGGTCTTATACTTTCTAGAGTACCATACCATTGACACTGTCTGTCGCCACGGTCGCGTTCGGTCGCCACCACAGGAGACTATGCGCAAAGAGAGCGGTTTAATGTTGATCAAACGACATTTGTGAAAGGAAGGGAAAAACCACGAAGTCAATAACGTGACAAAACATAGCACTTCAGATCGAGTGAGTTATATTACAAATTAGATTGATGGCTTGGATGGGATCATCTTCCGCCATTGCAACTTAAAGCTTTCTTTAACGTTTCTACATTAAAGCAAGATGCTCAGAGGATGAAACGAGGAAAGTTGTGCTATAGTAGGAGGGGATTTGAGACAGCGGCTAAAATGTCAACGTCAAAAGTACGTTTGAACCAGTGAACAGACAGTTGTCGACAGACTACTTCGTTAACAAAGCCCACCCTTCGATGCGATTCCAGCGCGTCGCTTACGTGGCATCAGTGAACAGCAGTGTCCTCTTTGATTTGACGGGGAAGAGCGGCTCTCACTCGTGTGATTGCCAAACATCTTGACCATTTGACAATTACATATGGAGAGTAACAAATTATTGCATTTTGATTACTGCATTTTTTTTATTAACAGCTCGTTTTTTACGACAGCTATCGCCGCACGGGTCTTTGTCACGCAGTTCTCAGTCTCAACCCCATAAACGATTATCACTCGATGCCTAACACGCTAATACCGCTCAATGTCGTAAAGCAAAATGAATTTGTTTAATAGAGCGAAATTTATTTTTTGGTGCATTTTTTTTGAAATTAAACAAAATTCTCTCGACTTTGTACGCTTCCAGTGTTTAACGATGCTTGCGTCACCTTCAGTTTGTCTTTCATTATCAGATACAAATTTGAATACATTCTATAAGGCCTATTCTGGTCCCTTCCAACAGGGACATGAATCGGAATGGAAATTTTACAGCGATCAGAAAAAAAGCCAACCAGACATCCATTGACAGAGAAAACAAAAGATATAAGCGATTCAAGCGACAAAAAAAATAGATGCTATTGTAGTATCAATAGTGAGCTCTCCGAGTATGTTATTTTGAGAAAACTTTCACTGTAGCAGTTAGGGACGGTATAACGTGTCATAGCGATTTATATAGTAGCTGATGTAGCCGGAAAGACTCCGTTCGATTTGATAGCAGCACGTTTTTTCTGTTTTGACGATTATAAAATATACCTTAAGTTAAAATATCTACATGCGCCTTGCAATGTGATCGAAATTCGGAACGAATAAACTTTGCATACAAACAAACAAACGTGACATGATAGTTTGCTTTTCTGAAAAGAACAAGTCTATTTGAACAGGTTAATATTGTCCTCTAATTTTAAAAATCTTTTATTTTCCCAATGTGTGTCAGACAAATAAACTTATCACTGCATACCGTGATGGGTTGTTTTACGGTTTTGGCGTCGGGTAGCTTCAGGAAGAAGCGTGCACTGTGACCACGTCGCCTTCAGTTCTCCCCAACGCTCGCGGGCATGTCGGCTAAAAAAACTGCGGCACGAACTTTTTTCCCCCTTTGGGCTGTCCCGGTCCTAAATCTCAAACCGGTCACCTATAATGATGAAATAGCTGGATACAGCAAATTAATAGCAACCTGGGCACCTCTTAACAAATTACTTATAGTTTCCCATTGTTCATTAACGACGTTATAGATTAAGAGATAAAATTCTGGCTCCCAAGTTGATTTATCACCCGAACGCTCATTTCTGATGATGAACATGCGTTGTACTCGTCGCCGGGGAATCGCTTCTCACCGCCCACTGCTCTATTCTTCAGCGCGGCGTACATAGCTCATTGGTCTCCCATTAATTAATGTGGAAAAACGATAATTGTGACTGATCATTTTTTTTGAGTTCATGATGCGCTAAAATGGGATAAGCGTGTCGATTTGTGCCGTTGCTTATACCGGCGAACAATAGTGAGTCAAAGTGCAGGCTGAACTTCTCTTTTAAGGAGCGTCTGACACATCAAAGTATTGATAAAAAAACGGAAGAGAGATAAAGATCTGTGATTCATCAATTGTTTTGGTTTGCATCTATGAAACCATTACCTTCCGTTACTATATGATTTAAAATAGCTACAGGAAAGCCACAAAAAGACTATGTCGAAAGCGTCAGTAAGGTCACTGCCACAGAGGCATCGACGTGCGACCTATGATTCTCGAGGGTGCGAGCTCTGTGCTCTGTCAAGACAAGCTTTCCCGCTCACTGCTTTTGGTCATAACTTGTCGAAGGGGCAACAGAACTCTTCCTCAACGCTAAAATAGCTGACAACGATTGCTGTAGTTTCCGCTTGTTTGTTCTTACTGTAAAATACGGATTATTGCAGTACTTCAAAATTCACGTCATAACACAACTTGGAAGTGTGTGGTGTCTATTGATACGGTTCACAACTGAATTGTAGTCCGGACCTATAATTCATATGTCAACAATTTCATAACGTATTTTTTACCATATGCTATGTTCGCAAGGCTATCCCGTCAGATTTCCTGAAATCTAAACTTTGAGAAAACATGCTTAAAATTCTAGAGCACACACAACTAACAAAACACAAGCTATCGCAACATTGTGTTTATTTGGTCTTCAACTTTTCTGTAAAACAGGCTCTTAAAATGTACAAAATTATCACATTCCACATGTCAATACTCCCGCCAATTTTAAAACACGCAGACAAGATGTGTTACCAGCCAATATTTCAATGTGTTTCAAGTCTACTTTGTTCAAGATAATGTCCCCAGTCACAATAGAAGTATCCGATTCAGAATATCTGTGGATTTGATATAAAGTTTTTTTGAACTTGAAGAATTTACCTCATCCATCAATTTTGGCGCTAAACCCTCTCCGCTACGGGCAAGCGGACCAAAGAGAGAGAATATAAATACGGTGTCATAAGTGGTCTGTTGTCACTGCAGTTACACTTGTAACATACTTGAACTGCTGACGTTGATCATACGATACACTCGTCGTCAAGCTGACTCCGATGGTCATTGTGTAGAAGTTGACTCCCATTTGGCGCCATCAGTTTTTACCGGCTGCTGCGGTCAAAAAGCTATCACTTCCTTCGAGGTGAATTTTGAGTGAGCTAAAAAGAAGTGGATTTTAACAATGTTGCTTCTGAAAAATAATGTTGTTTACTTGAATGTTTTTTCTTCGTGGCTTTGAATGCGGAAAACGGCACGACTATGCAACTATCAGTCATTCACGATGCTATTCATAAACTGATAGTGACAAAATTTCATGATCACTAAAATATGAGTAAATTTCATCGTTGTCACTCAACGGACCTAAAGTTTGATGGTTATTATAAATTTCCTTTATTTTTTCAAATTGTTTGTTGTTTGCGCCCTTATGTTCGTTAGGATAAATTCATGTGTAAATAGGGAATGGGCATTTCCTCTAGGTCGTTTCCAGTCGACCGTTATTAGCAATTAATGTACCAACAGATTATTCTTAGTACTAGCCTCTGAAGACTGATCACTGAGTAAAAATATCAGAAGTATTGTAGTCATAATTTTATCTGGGGAAATTTTTCAAATGATTGTAATTTGATGAACTGCTAAGCTGTAATGAAGAATGCAATACCGATGTGGTAGTACATATGCAGTCTGACTCTAGGAAAATGGACAGAATTTATCAGTCACTCGGACACACAGAAACGGAAACAAACAGCTGTACGCAGACAGACACACAGACAAGGACACACAGACACGCAAATTTGCGAATTTACAATGCATTATATGCCCGTCCAATATTGTATCCAGCAAGGAAGTTAATTGCTTGTGCACAGTGGCGGCAGCAATGACACTCGTTTAATTGTCCTAGTATATGATATTGTACGGCTCCACTTAGTTATTATTTAATTTTTTAACTAGTTTGCTCAGAACCAATGAAGGAAATTCAATGAATGGCGCAAACTGTACGTATTTGGAGCGTAGGCCTATACCGAACGTCTGCAACTCGTCGAATTCTGTAAAATTGAAATGTCATTGTGTATTCATTTTAATGTTATCATTAACTTCTTTTGTGTTAATCTATTTGGAAATGGTTCTCATAATTTATTTCCGCATAATTCTCCCATGTATGTCAGTGAAATACCGTTTCTACAACGGACGTGTAGCTGTTGGGCGAAGGAGGGACCTGTTTTGTTTTAATGGCGCTTTACTTTTTTGTTGTTTTTAACTCCACCATAATAAACACTTAAGATGTCCCAGAACGGGTATTCATCTCTCGTCAGTACTGGTTCTGTTACGGTAAAAAGGTAAGCCGATGCTATCCCAAGATTCCGTTCGCCTATTCCATCGCAAACTGTGCACCCGCAGTATGTTATGTAAATGCATGTGGTACCAAAGCTATGCGAGTGAAACGCCTTTTAAAGTTCTTCCGTTTTGTTTTGCTTTATTAATTCTTTTCAATGTTACGTATTAGCAATGGCCCATTGTAAATCATCTATGCTGTCTATCATGAAGAATAAATGTAAACAAACGTATCGTTATATGGTGCCATGCAAATATCGAATTCAGGGTAAAATCTCTCAGAAACAATATCAACCTCTGAACAGGTGCTCTATGCGGGGGCAGGATTCGCTGCCTCGCACAAACGCACGCACACACCAAATCCAGCAGGCCTATAAATCTATTGAACATACGGGAAGGGAATACACATAAATTTAGTCTTTAATCATATTATTAGCATTCTGTTTTGTCAAATCTTGGTCCACCGTGTATTGATTACCGTATCGACGCCCACGCCGTGCCTTGTACTCCTATTAGTGTCAGGGGCCATACGCCGATATGAAGTAGTGCAGTTCACCCTACTGCGAAAAAACCCCCAAAACAACCATTAACAAAACGCCTGGACAAGAACTCACAGAAAAAAAAACTCAATGTTAAAAGTATCCAGAGTCCTGCTTATGATGTTTATACGATTGCTTGTGAGGTTTTCGCTTTTTAATTGACTCGAATGTACTCTGGTGACTTGAATGCCATTTTAATGAAGACACAAACTTGGTAGCCATTGATTTTGACGTCAGCGCTTGGAACAGATAGTGGGACCTTTTTTCTGGGTAGCTTAACGCTGGATAGGCCCGGAACTTCTGTTTTAGGCTGCTCGGTTCGTGTTACCATCTGCCAGGTGGTGAGCGCGGTCAAAGGCCGTGGCCCATACATACACACGGGTGACAAAAATAAAGTTGTAATTTATTGTCCCCAGCTTCAGACTGGACACCGTCTCCTAAAAATAGACCACGACAAATGGTTATAGATATCGGCAATCGTTCATGCATCGACGAGCAAAGTGAGGCATGAAAATGCGCGGTGGTGGGTGGGGGTGGATGGGTGGGTGGACGGTACAAACGGGGAAATTTGCTTTTATGTAATAGTGTAATAAACGTTTACACTCAATCAAAATCCTTTGTCGGTCTCTCTCAAGAGTCTGTCTCTTTGTCAGCGATGATCTGAGAGGGACAATATTCTGAAAGTGGTGGAACAACCACTCAGTTAAGTTTTAATGCACGGTTTTCATTGAGAGGCGCGTGAGTTTTGCTGTTTGATTTAAAGACGTCACTTGCAAAATTGCAGGAATCATACAACGAGCAGTGTTGATTTTGGGGTGTGCTGCGAAAGATGGCGTGAGAAAGCTGTAACATTTCGGTAATACCCAGTACCCACTTCAGAATATAATCGAGAGTATGACAACATGTCCCAAGGAGAGCAAAGAGTGAGCTTTGTGTGTTTAATTCCATCCCGGAAAGTTGTGAAGGATTAATTTGCTTTCAACGATTTGTATCCTCCCTAGAAGAGAGTCACATTGTCAAATCAGGAGCTACACTCTGTGTTGTTACACGATTTAACACAAAACAGCAAAAAACAAATAAACGTGACCTGACGCAAACAAACAAACAAGCAAGCAAGTAAACAAATAAACAATTATTGGGTAATAACGAATAATTTCTGAGACATATTTCCTTTTTTCCAATTCTGATCTATCCTCAACACGTGCCAATTGAAACTAAAAACACTTCGTCACGCTGCTGTGTGGAGAAAAATATACATTTTCTATGCTACAACCAACGTTCAACGATTGGTAGCACAAGGAAGTCGATGAAACAGCAACAATTCGAATCTCTCTCTCTCTCTCTCTCTCTCTCTCTCTCTCTCTCTCTCTGTCTCTCTCTCTGTCTCTGTCTCTCTCTCTCTCTCTCTCTCTCTGTGTCTCTGTTTGTCTCTGTCTCTGTATCTGTCTCTCTGTCTCTGTCTCTGTCTCTCTGTCTCTGTCTCTGTCTCTGTCTCTCTCTGTCTCTCTGTCTCTCTGTCTCTCTGTCTCTCTCTCTGTCTCTCTCTCTCTCTCTCTCTCTCTCTCTCTCTCTCTCTCTCTCTCTCTCTCTCTCTCTCTCTCTCTCTCTCTCTCTCTCTCTCTCTAATATACACGCTGATGTGTTGCTACACTCTATCCCATAGTTCTGATAGTGCCAGTTACTAAATAACTTGTACCGCGGGATTAACAACGTAGAAAATTTATTAGACAAAATTTTTGGCCTCTTTTAATGTAACATCGTTTCATTCCCTTGTTGGGTTTTTTGTAGCGGGACGATGTTGCTCGAAAACGCGAGCAAAGAATACAATTGGAATATTAGTGACAACACTTTGTCGTTCTTTCAAAGGAGAAAGAGCACCAGCTTGGTACAATGAAAGACATGCATCCTGATGGCCTCATTTAACTTCATGAATATGTTAAATGGGTCCAAATTTTAGGTTTGGCCTGTAGTGTCCAAATCTTAATTACAAACGTGTGACAAAGAGAACACATGTTGCTAATCATCACTGAATTTCATGACTGTGCTGTTTTTTCATGGAAATGTGTTTCCTGGTATTCATCGTGAGACTAAGCATTTTTATGAATTTATGATTGGACAAAGTTATTTTAAACAGTTTTCAAAACTAAAAGAAAAACTTATATCGTATTACATGTTTGAGATACAACTCCAAACATTACATTTGTCTCAGCAGCCATATTCGCGTGACATACTGGCATACGGTGTTGAGTGCTGCGTGAAAAGAAGACACTACGCATGCTCAGTCAAATTTTTTTTCGATAATTACAGACAGAAATCGTCATGAAAGTTAATACGCTTCAGATCAACTATTGGAGTTGGCTTACGGGTAATTCACCAAGCCATGGATTTTCCTGAACGTATAAAACCAAGGGAGAACTGACCAAACTGAGAAACCCTGTCGGAACCAAGCAAATGTCGCTGCGTCACATGCCCGATAAAATTAGGCGCAAAATTAATTTACAGCAAAAAGGGCGGGAGAATTAACCCGCCAAAGTTATATGTGCAGCAGCGCTTGACCAAATCTCGTTCGCATTTATCAGATCCAACATAGCGCAAGACAAAAAAGATAATGCGATAATTAACGCTAATGTAGCGGAAAAGATTGCGAATATCGATGCAGATATCTGCGCACAAAGGACAAGGGAGCAATAAAATATCGTATAACATAAATCATAAGCTGTGATGAATCGAAAGGTCTCACACTAAACGATAGAATTGAAGGCTGGTCGCATAAATTGGTTGGTGATTTGCACGCCATAGTAAGCGGCTCGGTCATGACACATTTCACGGTGATTCAACAGTCAATTCTTTGCTAATATAGGTTCTCAAGCAGCGGCTCAAAATTTAAGCCAACTTTGCGAACTCAATTGCTTGTGTACATCAATTTTCTTCTCGTAAATTATATCTCCTGAGCAGGGCTGTCTGTCAAAGTTTCAATGTGCACAATATCATCAAATGGATCTTTTGAGTAGATTAGTTAGCAGTTTGCCAATACACTACTTCGGAAGCTGTTTAAAGGGCTGTCATGAGTTCAAATCTCTGAGCCTGTTTTGTAGTTAGGTCAAGTTAGAAGACATGTTAATATTACAATAATGAAAAATGATCCAGATGATTTTCAGAAGTCATCCTAAATGTTTTTCTTTTGGCGAAGAATGAAAATGTTGCCAATTTCCGTTTGAGTTAAACGGAAATGTGGCTTAACCTTGTCTTGGATCGGGAATCCGTAGTGAATCGAGAAGAACTCGCCGTTCTTCTGGTTCGTGAAATTTATCTTCAAATTTATGTTAAAAATACACATAGTCTTGACACAATACAAATGTAAACTACTATGTGAGATATATCGTCGAATGTGTAAACTCTGTACTCTGTCGCGCGAAACGAAGATTGCGGCGTTAACAATGAGTTGGCGACGGACGGGCATACCATCCCGCTTTGTAAGACACAACCGTGCGTTAGAAGATAAACAAGACCATTATCTTATGAAAAACTTCTTGAAGTTCTTCAAAGCAAAGCTTATCGTTTCCTGTTGCTGTTGTTTTCGATTTATACCGAACTCTTGTTGGACAACAACTGGTTTTATTTTGAAAACAGTACAACAGGTAACATACAGTTGTCTGGTTAGGTCGTTGTGCCTGCAAATTGTCGGTTTATGTCGGTTTATAAAACCGCAACGCGCATCCTTGTTTCTTTCTCAGATACAGATCATTGTGTCTCATACAGGCGGGAAATCCTGTCTCCTTTTGAAGTTCCGACAGCGGTACTTGGAATCCCGCATCTGAATTTAAACACGTTTGGAGGCAATTCTGTGGCGACGACGTTGACAGAGCGCCAAGATTTTTAGCCCGGTATACGGTGTCGCGCTGGACCTTCATCGGACCAACAACAAACACTGCGCATGCGGGGGTCTCCTTTGTGAGCTGAGGCCTCGGTTGAGGACGCCTGGTCTTTGTATTCGCCCTTTGATGACTTCTTGTTTACGCACTCAAAATGATGACAACATTCATTGAAGAACCAAGTCAGTAATCGTTCATTAGTACAAACTTTACAATTCTATGAAGGATAACTTTTCATAGTGGTCATCTATCATCCTTGTCTGACTGAACGCGTTGTGCGCAGAACCAACGCTCGACGCACCTGTGTCTTGATTTAGGTGCCGATGCACATCCAAGCTTAAACTTTCTGTGTGGAAACGCGGGACGAGCGTACAAACCCATCTCTATGTCAGAACACCAATGGCACAAAAGTTTTATCATTTGATTGAAACACATATTCATGGGTTACCAGCTACAACACCTGTGATTCATAAAATACTGTATATCTGTGCGTATAGTAGGGTAAGCAGCATGCTAACAGGTTCCAGATAATCGAGCGTTATTAAACTGTATCGCGCACGTATGGCAAAAATGTTAAATCTCACCTAGACCCTCTATAAAATATTTTGTTAACATGCCTAAGCGAAGATAGCGGTACAGTAAGATGGAGTACCTTCGAAGGGTAAATATTCAGATACATTTGCAGCAATCGAAAATTGTCTATAATTTTAACCCCACTCCATGATATTTCCAATATGGATTAATATGTTGCGTTTGATCAAACATAGTTTGACTTAATGACGTAATGTCTGCAATAGAAAAGGTGGGGGGGGGGGGGGGTCAATGAGAACACGCAGCAACGATTGCGCAAACAGACCATTGGGCGTTAGGCCTACGATAAGCAAGGAAACAAGGGATACATATATCATATAAGTTAGTTAAGATGGCGTTATAAGGTAAGTTATTATGATTTTATAGAAGAAATCCTTTGATACAGTCATTAAATTCTGTCTACGTACAGAAAACCCCAAAATAAAAATATGATTACTTTAGATGACATTTCCCCCATGCTCTCACATATCTTAGGAGATGTAAAACGGAGGACAAATGAAGGGCATAAACATGTATTCGCAAAAATGAATCTGCACAAAAAAGTATTTTACCCTCCAGGCAAGGACATTGTTAGTTGAAATAGATGTATGATTTCGTCATCTATTTTGATATACCGGGTAATTTCTGCAGGGCGTTGGTAATTGTTCCGTATTAATTACTTAAACCGTGAGTTATGATCGTGCGGCGCGATATCACTTGAAAGTGTCCATTCTTCCGTGCTAATGGTATTGGTTTGAAATTAGCGTAAGATTGATTGGGACAACACAGCTTTTATGCACAGAATCCGACTTTTGTAACAACTCCGAAGTCATTTTTCACGCGCATAATTTGTATCCTTTGCTTGTCGGCAAATGCGAATATAACAAAGTGATTTATCGTGTGACGAGCCTCTCGGCAAAGTTACACGACCAGCTTCGGGTCAGCGGTCCACACGCACACTGGTTTCGAGCCCGACTCAAGGAAGCCTCGCGCCCTTGGGCTGACGATTCGAGCATTCTAGCCAGTCAAAACCAGCAAAAGCAACCATAAATAATTTCAACTTTCTCGGGCCGACCGAAACAAGAAAGATAGATTGCAAAACAAAACAAAACAAAACCGCGGCAAGGTTTTACGTTTCCACAGCATTAAGATGAACAGAACCATCTCCCAGAACAAACCGCTGACAGACATCGAAATCCATGTCGTATAGGTGTCCTAGCGATTTGATTACTTAATACGTGCGCAAACCCAAATGTCACTACGCAATAGGACAACTTATGCACCTTACTGTTCGCCCCATAGTGCAATATGTACTTAAGGTAGAACTGCCACAGAGACAAATTTATTCAGTCTCAGTATAAAAACAAGTTGTGAAGTGCCAACGTTGCAAAATGATGCGATAAATTAATCAAATACACATTTTCTCCTTACATCTTGCCATAATATCGTCTGATTTATTGCACTGCCACCAGTCTGAAAACCGGGTTTTGGTGGCCTTCAAAATATCTCTCAAAATACTGTAAAATGTAAGTTAACACATGAAAAAGAGAAATTAGCATACACTTATCACTGAATAAACTTATCCCATTCGACAAACCTCAGTCCGTTCAGCAGGTAGCATTTGAGCGTTCGAAAACCAGCTCCCTATCTGGCAAATGAATTTGCGATAAACGACGCCTCCAAATACAAAATACATAGTCGAGTGTGATCGCGGCTCTAGATTTGAAGCAAATGAGATTGGCAACAGAGAGGATAATATTGAGAGAAAATTCTGCATGCATTTACCTGACTTTGAAGGCCAAGTACTTCACCATTGCTCAGAATAAGTACTCTAGACTGTATGTTATGTCGAAGTTTTAACATAACTGATGACAAAATGACGGGGATTTGATCAAGGACGTGGAATAGCGATCGAGCGAGCGAGCGAGCGTGATCTTTTGTGAAACATTCGTTTGGTTAAATTTCTTGACTTGTGCATAGACTTTCGAGAGTCTATGGTTTGTGAGATGTCTGAAGTTGAAAAAATAATATATTGAAATGCGGTTAAGCAGCCGCTACAAGTCCTGTCCTAAAATAATGTCACCAGAGTGACGTACACTAGCAGTTTTAATCTCGTGTTTCATTATTAAACTCCGGTCTTTGATACGGTCAATAAAATTATAGCTTAATGTGCTGCTGGACGTGATACTCCAGAAAACAGTCCTACAACGCATTCTGTTCCTCGCTGAACACTTTTATTACGGTATCAAACAACCGGTTAAAACGCTACCACGGTTATAAATTTCAGGATTAAGATTTGTTGATTCAGTGTTTCAAAATATTAAATCTCCATGAAATAGAACTCAAATTGATACAACAGGTAGCTCAACTCCAGTAAAGAATGGTGCATTATAATTTGCGACAATGTGGATTTCATAATGACCATAATTCAGAATGTGAATGGAGATCATGTTAGTGCTTCTGTGTTAGAAGTGGACGTCTATTATTGCAAAATACTTCGTGCGCCATGAAAGCTTCTAAATTTCCGCTTCTTTTTATTGGTAAAGTGCCAAAACTTCGTTTATTTACATAATCGCAATTTCATGGATGGATATCCCCCACCCCATTTCATGATTTCATGAAACAAAAATTGTGAAAGCAACGTCCGCTTCACGTTATCTGCTTCAAATCGCACTGATAGTCATGAAGTTGGACCTATATCGTCAATGATTGAAAGGACAATTGGGCTTATACGGAATACCTATCTTGTAAATTAGTCGCAATTCGGTGACACGGAACGCACTAGACTCGTTGAGTGATGACGCCGTTAGCCTGGTTTTAAATGAGAGAGTAAATATGCTTAACTTGTTGAGATCGTCGGAACGGTGCAAAGTAGATGGGAAAAGTCGTTAATTTGTAGTTAATAATGATTGCACAGGTCACGCAGCTTGACTGTATGCCAGTGAGGAAACGTATGCTGGTAATTTTTACATTGCTTATTCTTTCGTGAGTTTAGCAGGTTTATTCGAAAGAGAATAATGTTTATATACTTACAAACATTTGTACATTTGTCATTTTCAGTCAAATCATTTCACACATCCGTAGTCCTCCCCCGGGGAAGTGTAGAGAAATTTCACTTCGGAAAATCTCTTAAAATAACCAAATTTCCGGACTTTCAACACGTACGACAGTCACTTGCCAACATTTTGTGATATGCAGTGTTTGGTTTGTTTTGAGATTTTCCTTCGCTCTTTCTGTTGTTGCTCGTCGTCAGACAGAAGAAAGATTCAAAGATATATATATATATATATATATATATATATATATATATATATATATATATATATATACACATATAAAACAAAAAGCTTTGAGAGCAAAAGCCCAACTTTTCTCCATCACAAGTGAAATGAGTTTCTCACACTGACAAGGTGCTCCGGTAAAATGAAAACACACTCCGGGGAGTCAGAGAGACTTGCCTTGGCGCTGGCACTTTTCAAAACTCCCATACAGTCGTCAGCGGTGTGTTTTCAAGGCGTCTCTCTAGTGTTCTCTGATTAATGTAAGTATTTGTAAATGGACTGGTATATTGACTGTCTTCTTTCCGTTGATTAATACTGACTCAGTCCAGAAACACAATTTCCGATAGTAAATCGCCGTTAGATTGGAAACTCTCTGTCATTCGACGTCGGCCTGTTTATGAATTACAACTCACTGGGGGCATTAGCACGCTCTCAGTGTCTCAATAAATTTCTATTTCATAATATCATATTAATACTTTTGTTTGACCCCCATATCATAAAAAAATTCTATTTGCTTAATGACATCTAAATCAATTGAATTGATTGCCAGTCAGGGCTAGCATTGATTTGATGTAGCTCGACACTGGAGATAAAGTGGAAAAGACAATAAATCACCAGATAATGGCTATTTTAAGTCAGTACTTGAGGGCCTGTATGCTAAACCTCCCTGGTGCGACTGAACTAATGCGTTGATTGTACTGTGTATATAGGCCTATTATGGAAATTGAAAGCGTCACGCGATTGATCCCTGATATTAGTGTAAAAAGAAAGTCACGGTATTGTGGGGGGGGGGGGGACAAAAGCTCGGCAGTCCGCACCTCCGCAGGGGGGCAGGGGGAGCGTCCCAGCCTTATGTGAGAGATCGACGGCGATGAAAAATAAAATATATAGGAGATTGCCGCTACTCTTTCGGGGGGCTTTTCAATAGCGCGCGGGGTATAATGCATCACTCGGGCTTGTGTTCCGGAAGACGGACGCAGAACTCCATAAACCTCGAAATGAACACTATTGGAGTTCTCTCACGCATCAAATCATCGAGAAATAACATCGCTTTTTTACGACTTTATTCTTTAATGAGTTTCCATGGCAACCCGGCGTCCCCTGTTGGGGATCTTTCAGCTACCGCTGACTGCAATATCCACTCGCTAATATTTCGACGGAGGATTAATTAGAAATGATTTCGAGGCCTGCGGGGATTCATTCGCACAGCCGACAGCCTCTGGTATAGTTGTTTGTCTTTAGTAATATGCAATAACATAGTGTACATATCAGTCGAATTTCCTTTCCGCCTGGCTGTAATATATGGAGTTTCAAAGATTTTGATGAATTCGGACTATAATATAACACTATGTTCATAAAACCGTAATAAACCGGCAAATTGGCTCTCAAATTTGACTTTTTTCGAAACACACAAGAGCCGTCATAACGCGCACTAATTTGCAATAAGTACGGTAATGAAGTTTGTACACGATCAAATGGATTCTCAGCGCGCTCGGCGGTAACGCGTTTTACGACGGCAGCGGATCTCAGAAAACTCGACACTTTATTAATCAGCGCGAAAGAATACGCTTGATAAAAACACGAAATGAAGAAATGACAGCGACATCACGTATGGAAGGTAAGCAATTTTGTTCGCAGTGGTTGGCCGTCCATTTTGGAGCCCATTCCAAGCGTATAATTTCCTTTCACGCGGCCAGATGCGAAATGTAGTTCTGTATTGGCATTAACGTCTAATTCCGTTGCTGGTTGTTTTGAATTTCGATGGCTGATGAGAAAACGTTATTGCAGTTATTTTCCGCGTAAGTGCACATATATGTGTACGCTATGTGAAAACCGTATGTAATTCAACCGGGGGAAATTTTGTCGTGAAGCTCCTTAATAACACTCGCGGCATATATTATTGTTATTTTATAGATTACTTAAGGCAACTTCTGCACAGAGATTTTCAACAATTTCTCCCCAAAGGAAAAAGAGACGCACACTGATGAAGAAGTTTCCGTGGAAAATAATTTACCACAAACAAATGCCAATCAATGTAATGACTGCACGGACGTCCTCAACACGCATGCGTCACGATGATTGAGCGATATTTTGCATGGAAAACGGCATTAATTCATAACTGAAGGCAGTACTCAGTAAAAATTTATTATCTTAAACAATAAAACCAGACTACACGCAATTCATGGAAAGCGAATATCGTATGTGTATTACGCTATTATTAAGAACAACACACAATTATTAAAACAAGTACAGTATATATTCATATTTTGAACATGAATTCCTGTAACTTTCTTGTCCACGTAACTCTGGGAAGTTGAAGTCGACGCAACATATGTGAAATATAATTTCAGTCCCTTCATTGATATTTTCCCAATCACCTCAAATCAAAGGGGGACTGATTTCAAAATGTAGTCCGTGACGTTGTGATTTCTGGAATCATTACTGATAGGGACTGAGAGACGGGGATGGCAAAGACTTATCGGAATGGGCTTCTACAATGCCGCACAAAAAGACACTGGCCAGCGCACAGGTCACGAACTGGCCATGACTGTTGCAGATAAGTCATAGATCATGAGAAGTGGGTTTGATTAAAGTAGTGATTGTCAGGCAGAAGGGCAGGGGCACACCAGGACTTGGACGAGAAAAAATCTTTATATTGCTTTGTCTTGAGAAATTTTATAATGTGCTGTCATAGTACAACACTCCTCAACACTTTTCATCTTTCGCGTTTTCCATGTTTACTTTCAAAAGACCTTAACCACAAATACATGTCAAGTTTAAAACTAACACCTCATTAGCATAAGGCAGCCTGGACCAATCAGCATCCTGGGAAATTGCATGTTGCCCCTTTGCGTCACAACACCAGTTTACAACTTCCCTAGGGAGTTTTCAGTTACTATGGTGGATTGACTTGAGGAAATCGGGATCGTTCCACCGTGTAAAATGTGATCTTACGCCGCTTTCCCTTTCTAAGATGTGATGTCCCCCCCTTTCCGAGCTGTAAAACATCACTCCAACCCTCAGTGCTCAAAATCTGAAAGTTTGACGTGCGTGTGTGACCATCACAGAACTGCCAACTTTGTTATGAATATGTAAGATATTGGCTGACTACTATAGACAGACATTCTCTAAATTTAACGGATGTTTGTTTGTTTGTATGTGTGTGAACACATCTATATATTAAAATGATGGGATGTAGTTTGTGTACTGCAGGACAGCTATTGCTAATCTCACATAATCTCACACTTTAAACAACACATAGAGAATTTGCATTCATTGTAAAATTAGCTAGCAAATGTTAAATGTACCCCTGTCCTCCCCAGAACTAAGGTTGCAAAATGCTACTCTCGCTAAAAGGCAAGTATATAAAAAATACCCCTCCATTCCTCCAACCAGCCCCTCATACAATATTTGAAAGCTCCCTTCCGATTAATTGGTTCATTTTCAAACAACTATTGGAATGGCTCGCATGTTCATGTCGATACAGGTCTGTGGAGAGATTTATAATTATTATCTTACAATCCAAAGCAGCGTGGAAAAGACAGATAAAAGACAAGATATTTGAACCATCCATTAACAGAGCCGAGCATTACTGTGGTGACATTGGTTAACAAAAGAACGTAATTAATGGCATATAATTTTACACACTTCTCTTGAATCAATCTTTAAAAATCAGACATTTCAGACAAATTGCATTTTGATTTTAAATGATTTTCTAGTACTTTAACTCGACCATTTTTATGCATGAGAACCCTACACAGTACATGTATTATTCTTCGAGGCAAGATACAGCCTGGCCAAGGTAGATAACTCATCTGATTAAATCTCTTTCTAGTCAAAACGCCTTCGTCTCTTTCCATAATGGATCTTAAATTGTGAACTAAGACCCAATGGTTACAAAAAATACTTATAAAGGATGATTCTTTCCTATATTAAGATGGTCTAATGAAAATTAACGCACGCCGGGGATTAACGGGTGCGTGCCACTTCTTGTTCTTTGGCCTGGCTCTCCGATCTGATGTGATAAATGTGCGCCGAGTCTCCACGCGTGGTCATAGCGGAGTCAACGTAAGCTATGATGGATGAAATTATAAGAGCTTGAAATTCATCACGATAGAAACTGGACTATTAAATTGTCTGTTGCAAACCTGATTTGTATTCATTAGCCCATTTGAGATCGTAATTTCTCAGCTGTTCGCGATGGCACCCCTAGGTAAGGTGTGAAATTTATCTTTAATTTTCACCATTCTGGGAAGGCGCATTCAGTATGATGTTCTTACGGCGTCCTGCTAGTACGTATACGTTTGTGTCTATAGTCAGGTTATGCTTTTTTCCTGTCCGAACGTGTGTCTCCCATCTGTCTATCTCTCTGTTTGTCTTCGTGTCCTTGTAATTCTGACCCTTTTTTTACTACACTTTTTTGTCTATACTGTTCGGCAACATCCTATTAAAATGTTAGATTTTTTCACTATAAATAATGAGATCCATTTGGTAACATCATATCCAATCTCCCAAACGCATCTCCTGGCCAACCGAAAATGAGCATATGAACTTTGTCTCTTCGACTATTTTTCTTTAATTTGTAGTCAATTGCAAGTCCTTATTATATTCTCCAAATCATATATTGGAACAACAACTATTTAGCTTGTAAACAGCGTCAAATCGTGCAAAATACACTCTTATTGTTTATATTTGAATTCTAGTCCAGACTAGAATTCACTTGTCAACAATAACAATACAGTTTACACATGTACGGACTGAGTTGGAATGCTGAATACATGTATCTCAACATACCCTGGGGCTAGGACAGGAAGCTATAGTTGACACTGAAAAACAAAAAAGGTGAAAAGCTACCAGCTACCGGCCCTTAAACTGTCTTCCAAAACTTCGCAACGCTATTGCATTGCCCGAAAACGCTCTACCCATTTTGAGTACATGACACATTACAGTACCGTATAGAATGCCAACCGACATGGAGCAGGATGAACTTGTCAGAGTACTTGAGTCGCGTTTGATTGAGGGATCGACATCGGTCCCAGAATGGTTTGACACAAGCAAAACAATACAACAACAGAGGTGATCTACTGAGTATGTGGTCGACACTGATAGATCCAGTCTTTTTAGAGTGTTTGTCAAAAGTAAATAGGCTCAGGACTAAATGTATATTGTTTTTAAAACAGATATAACTAAACTATAGCATGAACAAATATGTTGTTTTAAAAGAGTTGTACGGTGGCCCAAACTACCTGTTCTCCGCATTCAAAGTCTGCGTCGCAATCAAATGTTTTTCTCTCACATATGTCTCTGCATTCAAAGTCTGCGTCGCAATCAAATGTTTTTCTCTCACATATGTCTCTGCATTCAAAGTCTGCGTCGCAATCAATTGTTTTTCTCTCACATATGTCTCCGCATTCAAAGTCTGCGTCGCAATCAAATGTTTTTCTCTCACATAAGCTTATGTCTCCGCATTCAAAGTCTGCGTCGCAATCAAATGTTTTTCTCTCACATATGTCTCCGCATTCAAAGTCTGCGTCGCAATCAAATGTTTTTCTCTCACATATGTCTCCGCATTCCAAGTCTGCGTCGCATTCAATTGTTTTTCTCTCACATATGTCTCCGAGGTATGTCTCAGTGCCTCAGTGTACGTTATTCCGCGAAGCATAATTTCTATCGAACAGCGCTATTGACAACGACGAACATTGTATCAAGTTATTTTCAATAGATTATCGATCGAAAATTTGTTTGGACGGGCGGGCGCTCGTGTGTTGAGGTCACGTCATAAACATTTCCACAATAACCCATATATTGACTTATACACTTAAATATCAACATTGAAGGTATCCGTTGGTTTCCTGTACTGAAATTAAATCGACGACAATTTTTTTAGTTTTGGTGATACTTTTACGTACGTTTCGGCACATTTTGGCGCACCTCGGCGTAGTTTGGCGCCATTGTGAACGGGGGGGGGGGGGGGGGAGACTACACGCGAGTGAGCGAGACAACAATGTATCAATTCGGACAAAAGGATATCGATCGATAACGTTCACTGCACGATTACAGTGGAGACTCTACGCCCGTTCGCCTCTGTTCTGTGTTATTCTTGCAGTTTACTGGGATTTTCATAGTTAATATTCGCCAAAATTTGGTATAAATTACACAACCTGACTGGTATTGGGTCTGTATAATTTAAGAGACGCTAACCGATTAAAATGGGTCAATATTAGACCCTGATTCTGCATATGCAAACGCTGTAAGATCGCCATTTTATTGAGGGCAAGAGCAAAAATTCAGCGATCGGAAAAATAAAATGCAACTAAAACAAGTTTCGTCGAGAAATTCAAAAAACTAAAACGACAGCAATTTTGTATATATATCAAGGAAACACCGTGCCACTTTTCACTATAATTGGTTCAGAATTGAGAAATTTGAACGAGCGATAGTTGTACGGTCTGTTCTGTACATTAAACGCAATGTTTTCTATGGGAAATCGAGCAGAGTAGACACATCGTAAAATGAAAAATACATCTGAAAAAAACCGTTGGTTTAACTTTTTCATTTCGCTGTTATTTTTTATAATATTTGGTATGACACATATCATGAAGGGTAACTAAAACTCTATGGTTTTATTTTTTTAGTTTCCCTCTTTTTTTATGAAATGACGAGTTGAAGATCGTTTTGCTGTTGACTGTGTTTTTACTTGATTTTGCATATGTCTCTTATCGCTTACGTATTTTTGGAATTTCCTTGTGAAATTCTTCCCAAAATATTATAATTGTAAGGGCAGCATATACGGGAAATAGGACCTGTTGCTCTTTCATTAATATTTAGATGTGCAGCAAGGAAATACGGCGAAATTTTCAACATGACGCGGGAGGTGAAATTGACTCTCCGAACGCGCACTCCACGTACGTGTGGCAAAAATTCGGGACGCTATATACCGTACAAAATGGGGCGCCTTTGGGCCGTAGTGCACTACGTGGAGTGCGCGTTCGGAGAGTCAATTTCACCTCCCGCGTCATGTTGAAAATTTCGCCGTATTATCTTGCTGCACATCTAAATATTAATGAAAGAGCAACAGGTCCTATTTCCCGTATATGCTGCCCTTACAATTATAATATTTTGGGAAGAATTTCACAAGGAAATTCCAAAAATACGTAAGCGATAAGAGACATATGCAAAATCAAGTAAAACACAGTCAACAGCAAAACGATCTTCAACTCGTATTTCATAAAAAAAGAGGGAAACTAAAAAAAATAAAACCATAGAGTTTTAGTTACCCTTCATGATATGTGTCATACCAAATATTATAAAAAATAACAGCGAAATGAAAAAGTTAAACCAACGGTTTTTTTCAGATGTATTTTTCATTTTACGATGTGTCTACTCTGCTCGATTTCCCATAGAAAACAATTGCGTTTAATGTACAGAACAGACCGTACAACTATCGCTCGTTCAAATTTCTCAATTCTGAACCAATTATAGTGAAAAGTGGCACGGTGTTTCCTTGATATATATACAAAATTGCTGTCGTTTTAGTTTTTGAATTTCTCGACGAAACTTGTTTTAGTTGCATTTTATTTTTCCGATCGCTGAATTTTTGCTCTTGCCCTCAATAAAATGGCGATCTTACAGCGTTTGCATATGCAGAATCAGGGTCTAATATTGACCCATTTTAATCGGTTAGCGTCTCTTAAATTATACAGACCCAATACCAGTCAGGTTGTTGTAATTTATACCAAATTTTGGCGAATATTAACTATGAAAATCCCAGTAAACTGCAAGAATAACACAGAACAGAGGCGAACGGGCGTAGAGTCTCCACTGTAATCGTGCAGTGAACGTTATCGATCGATATCCTTTTGTCCGAAATTGATACATTGTTGTCTCGCTCACTCGCGTGTAGTCTCCCCCCCCCCCGTTCACAATGGCGCCAAACTACGCCGAGGTGCGCCAAAATGTGCCGAAACGTACGTAAAAGTATCACCAAAACTAAAAAAATTGTCGTCGATTTAATTTCAGTACAGGAAACCAACGGATACCTTCAATGTTGATATTTAAGTGTATAAGTCAATATATGGGTTATTGTGGAAATGTTTATGACGTGACCTCAACACACGAGCGCCCGGCCCGTCCAAACAAATTTTCGATCGATAATCTATTGAAAATAACTTGATACAATGTTCGTCGTTGTCAATAGCGCTGTTCGATAGAAATTATGCTTCGCGGAATAACGTACACTGAGGCATACCTCGGAGACATATGTGAGAGAAAAACAATTGAATGCGACGCAGACTTGGAATGCGGAGACATATGTGAGAGAAAAACATTTGATTGCGACGCAGACTTTGAATGCGGAGACATAAGCTTATGTGAGAGAAAAACATTTGATTGCGACGCAGACTTTGAATGCGGAGACATAGTGAGAGAAAAACAATTGAATGCGACGCAGACTTTGAATGCGGAGACATATGTGAGAGAAAAACATTTGATTGCGACGCAGACTTTGAATGCGGAGACATATGTGAGAGAAAAACATTTGATTGCGACGCAGACTTTGAATGCGGAGACATATGTGAGAGAAAAACAATTGATTGCGACGCAGACTTTGAATGCGGAGACATAAGCTTATGTGAGAGAAAAACATTTGATTGCGACGCAGACTTTGAATGCGGAGACATATGTGAGAGAAAAACAATTGATTGCGACGCAGACTTTGAATGCAGAGACATATGTGAGAGAAAAACATTTGATTGCGACGCAGACTTTGAATGCAGAGACATATGTGAGAGAAAAACATTTGATTGCGACGCAGACTTTGAATGCGGAGAACAGGTAGTTTTGGGCCACCGTAGAGTTGCATAAAGTACAATTTCGTAAACCTTACAGTGGACATACAGGGGGCCGACATAGTAAAAAATTCATGATCAGGTTTGATTTTAATCCCTTGAGACTTTCCCTATTTTTATGTCCTATAATGACCTTTTGGATTTGTCACAACGGAATCAACCTGGCGGTACTCAGTGTCTATGTTTCAAAATGGTTTATAAATTTCTTTAAACTAACAAACAGATAGATAGATAGATAGATAGATAGATAGATAGATAGATAGATAGATAGATAGATAGATAGATAGATAGATAGATAGATAGATAGATAGATAGATAGATAGATAGATACATACATACATACATACATACATACATACATACATACATACATACATACATACATACATACATACATACATACATACATACATACATACATACATACATAGAGAGATAAAATACTCCATCTTTTAAATAAATTTCGAAAACTCTTACAGTCATACTTGTTGAATTGCCTCTTCTCGTTACGATACTCTGCACACATTACGGTGTACATAAAATACACCACACATGCCGATGTACATTTCATCCTGACGCCTTTCCATACTGACCTGACATATTTCAGCAAACAACCATCAATCCCATTTGATTTTATGAAACATCAGCCATTATCGTTGCGGTCTCAAGGCCTGTTATAACAGTTGTCAGCGTGCTAAAGAAAACGCGGAAGTTGTTGTACATTTCCGATTGTAAAGTATCGATTAACCGTCTGGCTTAGCTCAATAAACGGTGCCCAAATTGTCTCAAGACGGTACCACTGTCGAATTTAAGACTGTGACATTCATTTTACCACCGCAGGAATTAACACGAGACACTCTGAAACATGCCATGTCAAACATTTCATACTCACATTTACTCTATTCCAAACACCAGGACGGCAGGGTATCCAAACGACATCATAATGCATGAACATTTTGGTTCCGTGAAAAGAAACGAATGTAACGAATATTACTGCACGCGGAGACGATCTTATTTGTAATGCAATTGACCCTACCAAATATCGAACCTGATATTGTTTGAAAAAACGCTGAAATTATTTTCATTTGATCAGGCCAGTATGCAAGGTCGGATAGTGTGTTTGTTCGACCGCCATAGGTTAATATACCCCTGGAAACCAATGCTGGGTGATTGGGTTCATTCACCACTTTTACGCCGAGAAAGAAAAATGTTTACCTAACTTGTGTTTAATTTGGACAATGACTCGAATTAAGAACATAAACACTATCCGTTTAGAGGTCTGTTGACCGGGTTTTACTGTTTTTCGATTTCCTCCAAATGGCGACACTTTGCTTTGGTTTGATTTAAACCATTCGAGACTGGCGTAGATAGCTGGGAATTTTGAACGAGATGTTTTTCATTTACGTCGATCAAACGGCGGCCCTTCCCGCCTCGCAGACGTCGGCTCTCGGGGTCGTCTGTCGCCCCGGCTATCTTTACCATCTCGATAGACCGATAGTTTGCATTTTATTGTAAAACGACTGTGGTTGATGTAAAGCCGTAGATTTTGATCGACATTGCAGATTTTCGGCTCATGTCGAACCCAGATTTCTATTAATTTGCAAGTTCTGCAGCGCTCTCTTATTGGTTGTTTCGGTGCAACAACTGTATAGTCTACAATGAAATAAGATTACTTTGTATCCCGTCCACTCACTCACCCATCTATCTACACCCAATCGTTTTAAGGTAGCTCTCCCGAAGAAACTGAAATATTCATTCTCTTTCTCAAACATTTCTCAAGGATAATGTCAAGATTTGACTTTGAAAATGAAGAATAAAAATTAAAAGTCATTTTGCTGATTTTGGTACCAGAGAAACGATTTATATAAAATTAACTGATATTTGAAATTCAAAATGGCCTCTATATGTCTGTTTTGTCCGTCCCGCATGCGTGATGCAAGTTTTCAGCGACCGTCCGTTTACCACGCACTACGTACACCAGAATGTATACTACACTAACTGGTAGCAAAGTTTGCAGTCAGAGCAAGAGAGAGCCTATATTTAATACACGGAATATGAAATAGATAAAACGATGTCACGCAATACTCCAGACACGCTGCACGGTCCTTACTTCTGTATTTTACATTTACACGCCAACTTGACCTTGTCTGACGGGACGGAAGCAGACAAACCATCTAATATCTTCCTCTGTGCTGTACAGCTGACATTAGTCTATAAATCGGACACAGGTTCTTTTCGAGTATTCATCCATACCTTCAATCTTACCGGTAATGACTCTAAATCCTTCCTAGAAAACAATGTCAATGCAAATAACAATTTTGAATTAATTAAAATTTGCTTTCTTCATAATTTGAATTCGTTTTATTGTCTATGACTACTCCTATGAACATTGACGAATATGTTTTCTAGTGAACAACGAGCCTCTCAGATCGTCTCGGTATTGAGCAGTCGAGTGAGTATATTTCTATATTGTTTTGCTACTACTTGAAATGTAAATGATATAAAACCAAGTATGCATGCTTGAAATACCAGATCTCTAAAGTCAGTTCAAGGTCTTCAGTTTCTGTAAAAGCTCTGAGAACATTGACCTCCCTGTAATGCAAGACAAAATCCGAGTCGTCGGACGGATTTTGTGAAACTGAGAAGAGATAGCCTCGAAACTGAAAGACTTCAACATTTTGTCAAAACGTTCCTTGTGAAATTTTCAACCACTCTCACAAACGGTAGATCAGAAAAGTATTGTAAAAGTTTGAGAGTCTGAATATCTGTCCCCGAGGTGCATTTTACTTTAAGGTCATTTGACATAGTTTTCATCGGTAGACATATCTTTCAAATTTCTACACTTTCCATTCACATGAACATGTATCTTTCTACAAAAGCAATAAGATAATTGATTCCTTTAAAGTTTTTCACCCTGCAAGTTTCTCAATATTCGACCACCTCTCAAAATGTGCATACCTCAGAGACTGGCGAGCTAAGTGGGAAAAGAACGATGAAGATTATATAAAACCGAAAAAGTGAGCCAATTTTGGTTTGGAGAAGACCATCAACTGTTAAATGAAGAGTTTCTCAAGCTCGTTTATCACGATTCTACGTTTCACTTTGCAGATCCGATCATCAAGTTGTATCTGAAGTCGACGAATTCTACCGAAATGCCAAATACGCCTCTTGGAAGGGTGGAAAGTACAAATCGACCTGATCAAACCTGATATCTAAATACCGAGAGAGAAACATTCTCTCAAGGGACGTAAGAAGAGAACCATTGATCTCTAGGGGTTAAGGAAATTGGTCCGACGCAACCTCTTTTTCTAACAAGTTTTGACCCTCGTTTGTTTAGACATATTAGATAGACGTGCATTAAAAGAAACTTTTATACAAGGCGAAATATCTTTAATGACCCTAGTTTGAGTTCGACACTATGATTCGTGCAGTCAAAAAAGCCAGCGTGAAGTTTATCAGACAATGTGTCGAGAGTTTCTAAATCTCGCTTCTGAAGTTAAAGAAGAAAAACAATACGGGAGACAAATTTCCTTCTTTGAATTTGTTTTGTTTGTTTTGACAGAAATGGGAGAAAAAGTAAAGGAAACATTTAGCGCAAATAGTTCTCCAGTATCTGAGATATTGATGAGCGAGTCGAGAAAATACATATTAGAACACTTAAAAAACAAATAAACAAACAAATGATCGCAAACTGCTATAAGAAGCAGGCTTGTAATTTCCACGCAGTGAAATAGCGGACCTTGTCTTCTTGTTACTCAGCATTAAATTTGAGTTCAGTATCGTGTCTTTCTTGTGGCTCATCACACGTTAGCCTTGCTCATCAGCACTTCATATATACCAACGACTTAAATATTTCAGTAGTTTCTTTCTCGATGACCAAGTCACGGCGACCCCAAACATCCCATAATGTCTATGCGTCGTCCATGGTGTTCAACTGATCTCTGTGTTTGTTAATACCTTGAATAACGCCACTGCGACGTGCTAAACAGCTTGATAGTGAGGCACGGCGCGCCTTCAACAGAGAGATTCTACGGTTAATGACAAAGCAGTGCTAAGTTTGTTGTTTGGTTGTATGGATAAAGGAATGGGAACACTATGAAGGACCCAAGGGAATCGGTTAACCTTATTCGAGATAGTTCAAATGTAGGTATGCATGCGAAATGTGTCTACATGAATTGAATGTTACGTTATTTGGAATAATCTTTGTGTTTCTATCGGAATGTTTATAACACGATTGGAACTAATTTGGGATAATTGGATGGTGAAGTAATGTCGATTTAATCTACAAATGTAATCTCATGTGCTTTGCTTTTTATATTTCACACTTGTTTTTATGAGTAATTTGCAATATTGCACCTAACGCTTTTGAGAAATTTGAAAACTAAGAAAAATCCAATTATCCCAAATTAGTTCCAATCGTGTTTTCTGGAATTCAGCTAGCAAAGCGCCTCGAAATAAAAAAAAACTGATACTTTTGCTCAAAATCTTCAAAGGGAAACCAATCCCTTTCGAAATTAAGAACAGGAATCGAAGGGTCACTTTGCAAAAGTTGTTACTAAAAGAAAATTACCATAGACAGTAGAGCGAAGTAGAGGAAATTACCCAACATTTACCGATATTTGAAAACCAAATTGTCCGCCATCCCTGTGTTAACTCTATGGGGTAAATGGAAATTTTTCGATTTTTCACAAAAATAAGCAGGCAAAAACTTCATTTTTCCATAAGCTTTAAAATGAGCCCCATTAAGTGGTAGACTAAAATAATTTTGTAAAAGTCTAAGAGTCCGAGCATTTCAGACACCTGGTGCATTCTACCTTAACCGTATTGCCTTGGTCACTCCCGAATAAAAATGCAGCTACATTACTTATTCATATAAATTAAGAAATAAAGACCTCCAAATTTAGAAGGTGGAAGTGGATAGAGTTAATTTTAACTTTCCAACTATTACATGACTGTTTCATATGCCGTTCTATTTCAGGTTTGGGTAAGTGAGATGTAAGAAGGCCCTGGGTTCCACGGCAGCGCTGTTCTCGCAGTAACTAATGGCAACCCTGTTTTTGTATATTACGCACTATTCTTCTTTGATGTCCTGGAAGTTGCCATGTATAAATTTCGGCACTTCTGAAGCAGACTCGTATCCAACAGGGCTTAAGGGAACCAAATCCTACGTTTGAACGAGCTGACACTGAGAGCGGTAGACACTCGAAAATTAGGGACCGTTCATGTTATTACGGCCGGAGTAGGCAAATTCCTCTTGCAAAAACAAAGATGAACCCTTAAGAAGGCGATAACAATTTCATAAAACCCCTCCCCCTAATGCAAATGCTATAGCAAATATTGATAGTTTGATATTTCAACATTTGTTTGGTTAAGGTAGAATGCGCTTCGGGGACAGATATTCTGACTTTCAAAAGTTTCATATTCTTTTCTGATCTACCACTTGTGGGGGCTCATTTTGAAGCTCTTGGTGTAAGAACACTTTTCACCGACTTAGTTTTTCGAAAAACGAAAATTGTAATTTTCCCCATAGAGTTAGCACAGGGATGGCGGCCATTTTGAATTTCAAATATCGGTAAATCTTGGGTAATTTTTTTCTCGAGAACTAAAATTTTCATGGTGACCTCTGATTTTTATCTTGATTTTGAAAGAGAACGGTTGAAAGATTCCTTAAGGAAGGTTTGAGCAAAAGTTCAAGTCTTTCACTTTCGAGGCACATACTACCCTAAAGCTACAGTATAAAATGTTTGACAAGTTTTCTGTATTTTTTCCTGTATCAAGTATCATTTTCTTGGTCTACTTCCGACAGCATTTTGAAATACCTAGTATTTGTTATCTCAATTCATCATGTCCTAATGTGACGTGCATTTTTATTGTTCGCAATTGAATTCAAGTCCGGACCTGAATTAGATGAACAGGATCAACACTCAAACGATGAATGTCACAAACTTACAATTAGCGTGTTGAGAAGCTTAGTACCTGGGTATTTCAAAACGAAGTGGGAAGGAGACCTATAAACTAACATTTGCTGACAAATGCAACATTGAACAAAATTGTCAAAATTTACAGTAGCTGGACCTTTAATGTCACTTACATTGCAGCGTGCAATATAAGTGTAATTAAAGGCTAAGTTACTGTGAATTTTGACAATTTTTTCATAGTATTGTTTCTATACTATGTGAGAAAAGCATAACCCCTTCCTTGCAGGTTTTCAAGTTTAGATGGCACCTCCAGGGATTTTGCCAGTCCGCCAATAGCTGAAAATTATCTCTAACGAAGACAAAGTTTAATCGTTTCTTGTATGTAATGTACATCGTCGGGGGGGGGGGGGGGGGGGTGAGGGGGGGGTTGAAGATACGCTCTTTGTCGACCACACTTTAAAACTGCTGTAAGACACATATCGATGACTTTCTTAGCTAAGATGATACAAAAACATAAATCCTCAAAACATCGCGACAGTGTCCCTTTTATGAAGTTGGGAACATCCAAAATTAACAGCATTGCGTAGGGCGAATATTTTTGACATGCTTTCATGTTTGTAAAGATGCAGTTGAAGAAAGGGTAAGCCATTGGCAGTTTTTTCATGGCGTCATTATGTCGTCATCCTTTCTCTATAGTCAAATCATGGATGAGTGCATAGGGAGGAGGCCGAAGGCGGACAGGTAACAATCGGTACGTGTACATCACAACCCCTATAGAGGGACTGTGGTGTACATGTAAGTTGAATAATTAAATAGGGAAAATGTCAAGTTTACTAGAAAACCAATAATCAAGCCTTTTAGCCATTCTGCCATACATGGACTGTGTCGTTTCGCATGATGCAATTTCTTGGATGTGTATATTCATTAATATACATTAGGGTTTCTTATCAAATGTTCGCTACTTACATTATTGAGGGAGAATATTGACTGACATGAAAATCAGGAACCATAGTTATTTGGTTTGCTTTTTCACTGTACCAGTAATGGTATTTCCATGTGCCACATTGTAACTTAATGATCTAATCTCTTTTGTAGGAAGCGCGGGGAATGAAGAAGCACAGCGCAGTCGCAAATAAAAGGACCCACGGCATCGTTAGGCATTAAGCTTCGAGCGGCAGTTGTACGATCACTTGTCCGTTGCATCTAACGTTTTGTCTTGTTCTGCACATAGTATATTAGTTTGATGACAGCTAAATTATTAAACTAAACGAATTAATAAACAAACAAACAAATAAATAAACAAGAAACCAAAATATCAAATAGATAAGTAAGTATTCGGGGCGCCGTTTGGTGGATCCGAATGGCACATAGATACCTCTGTCCTAGATTGCACGATATCTCCATTGATTTCAATTTTACTTAAAACTTTAACAATGATGGATTGGTTTTTTTCACCGCTAGGGTGTAGAGGATTTTGTTTCAAGTGGCGGGGGGCAAATGTGCAAAGTCACTTCACTAAGGTAAGTCTGATCAGAGAGACCATCTTCAATTATTTTCGACTGCTTTGGTTAGAAGTTGTGCACTGCTCCACCCTGTAAAAAACAATCCATATCTTAAGCAGGCTGAATGAACTATGGGTAGCTTGTTGAAGATTCGCATTTTTGTGGTACGAAATTAACTTGTGTAATTTGTTCAGCCCGTATGGCCTAGAATAGGACAGGAGTCAACCCGACTTTGTACTGATGAGGTCGGGTCGGACGGGGTAAAAATCCGCTCGGCTGAAGTACTGTGTCACGTCAGACTGGCGATCGTTTTTCTCAACTGGAATGACACCAGAGCTTGATTCCATGAACAGTGGCCGCTTTCAAACCACATTTTTCTTTCCTTCTGCAATCACCTCTGACAGACCTTTGCATAAAGCGTTGATCAATTTATCTTCGGCAACACAGCAACCTACAATTAATGAGAAATTCATGAGAAAACAAACAAACAAAACAATACCATATCATACCACTTGGCAATCGGCTTTGTGACTCCATCTTAAACATCGATGCATTTTTCTTATTCGGATCGTTCTTCACATTCCTTCCTTTTGTTCGTTTTGTCCGGAAACTGTTTTGGATAAAATTAAATCATACCCTTAGATTTATCAAGGCCAGTGCGATTTTGACCGGGACTCTACGAAAAGTTTTAATGCACAAACATACAGAGTACTAGTATCATGAAACGCTTTTAGGGAGCCGTCATGAGGGGGTCGCTCAAAAGTTGAAAACTTCAAGGGCGGTACTCAAAATGTGGAGAGGAAGAAGGGGAGGTTACTCAATTTTTGGTGAGAAATGAATTGAAACACCTCTCAGATTGCACCGTTGCACACATAAATTTCTCAAAATTTTCGATGAGAGAGGGGTACACTCCCCTCTCGTGCTCTCCCCCTTGGGGTGTTCTAACAGTTTTACTAGTAAAAAACAAATTGAAAACACCTCTCAGATTGCACCAGACTGCACCATTGCACAAATCAATTTCTCAAATATTTCCACTCCAGATAGGGACCCCCTCTGACACTTTCCCCCTCAGCCTCACACGTGTTCTCCCCAATGTACTTTCAAATTCTGCCTAGTCAGATATCCTAGTGAAAATCCTTTCATGATATCCATCGAAATTAAACAATACTATTTGGTTGGACACTGGTTATAGCTTAGCTTTTATATCTACATTTTGTTGCGACTTTGAATTTCATTTTGTTGGGTTAACCTTTTCAACTGTCATGGGGTAACCGATTATAATGTAGCAGGGTACATCAGGATTTGAAAGGTCTTAACTATTGCGGCTGTGTTTTTGTAAATTTTACAAATACATGTATTGATATTTAACTTTTCTAAGGGGGGGTCAGTCAAAATTTCTGGGTTAGAGAGGGGGTTACTCAAATTCATCATGGTTGGCGGGGGTGGGGGAGAGGGTTACTCGAAATTTCGGAGTTTCCGATGAAATTTCTCCGACCCCCCAGGCCGTAAATAATGACGGCTCCTTTATTAAACGCTCTGCAAAGATAAAGGTTGATAGAGCATGAAGTATTGGATTTGTGACTTTTACGAGTCTTGTAGGCCAGGATTATCATCTTTGAGGTGAATACATTGTGGGAAAGCACATCATCATTTTGTGCAGTGATTTATGTCGATGAAGAAATATGTTCTGTTTTTATTTTCTTCTTCTACAATGCCGACCGCTTTTTATTCTTTCCTGCCCAAAAAATGACAGTAGTCTCTATAAAGGTAAGCATAGAAAGTCTCTAAGCTCGCCTGTCATCACGGAATTCTAAAAGATAAACCGTTTTAAAAAGACAAATAAATGTAAGCCTAAATCTAAAACCGATAAAACAGTCATGCTAAACGGCACAGGTGAAATTGATAGAGAGGCGACAGCTGTAACTTCTGGCAATATGTTTTCTTTAAAACAAGTAAATCGTTTTCGTCTTTCCCTGAAGTATGATGAGATAAAAAGTATTCACCATACAAACGATGCATCATGTACAATTTAATGTTACTGTTGACAGATGAATTCTGGTCCGCACTAAAATCCAGACTTTGACAAAGACAGCAGACATAATACACACCTAAAAGCTATTTTAACAAATTGAAGTAGGTATATGATTTTGGGCATGGAACTTAAAAAAGTTGTTTATTACAAATGTAATAACATACATTAAAGTCGCAGCTAGCGCAGTCTAGTTTGTACGATTCTGATTTTAGCGCTGTACGATTCTGATTTTAGCATCGTCATTGGTTGGATGTCATTTGTAGCATTGTGATTGGTTGGATGTCATTTGTAGCATTGTGATTGGTTGGATGTCATTTGTAGCATTGTGATTGGTTGGATGTCATTTGTAGCGAACATATGACAGCACGAAGAAGGCAGGTAAAGAGATTTGGAGATGTTTAAACTTCACACCTTACAGCATGGACATCCATACATGTACTTAGCTACGTATTTGACAGAACATGGCGGGCTAAGAGGGGAGTTACTGTGCATTGGGTTGGCGGCTAGGGAAATTGATCAGTTTTGGTCAGCATTTTCTGCGGACCTTAGGCTATTTTCCATCAGTCTTGACTGCACATAAAATAAGTGAGATGTTTTATGCACAGTGTGGTGGTACAATTCCTCGTCTCTTACTGTGTTAGTACCATTTTTGGGTATATTAGGATATGGAACTAGGCGCCGTTTTCATTGCTCCTTGCAGACTCCAACCAAGCCTAACGTGATCATGATATATACAAACTATAGCTATGATCTACAGTGGAATGCTGGGTTTCGCCAGAGCGCTATCTCTTCTATATAGGCCACATCCTCGGCGTGACCCGAAGGAAATGGGAGACGAAGCTAAAAGTGCGCACCCGTAAAATGCTGCTCTTCGAATTCAGCGTTGAACGTTTCAAGTTCACATCAGTTATCCGTGTCAATGGCAATGTCATTGATGGCTTACCTCTGTTCATTCAAATTTGTCATCGCAACGCAACTCCATCTTTCGTAGATGTTGACAACGCAAACGCAAAATGTTCTGATGGGTTAAATATCAAGTGAAATATCCCGCTCAGATCATATCTCTGTAATTTATTGCTACCGATTGATAGTAATGGATTGAAATGCCGGCCGTACAACTCAAAGGCTATGACATGAAAACTACGAAGTACGAGAAAGAGACGTTTTATTATATCCTATGTATGTATGTATGTATGTATGTATGTATGTATGTATGTATGTATGTATGTATGTATGTATGTATGTATGTATGTATGTATGTATGTATGTATGTATGTATGTATGTATGTATGTATGTATGTATGTATGTATGTATGTATGTATGTATGTATGTGTGTATGTATGTAAACAGTTGACAAGTTTGCTAGTTTGGGTGATATGAAATTGAAAAACAGCGAAAGAAATGAGCAAACAGACAAACAAGCAAACATTTACTTAACGAAATAAAAATACAAATGGCAAACTCAAACACCAAAGCCTTACAGCTACTGTATGGAAAAATTGAAATATGCTCATCATCAGATGCAGATGTAATGTTCGATTTTATATATGAGTCTTAGTGTACCGTGACATGCTTTTGGGCAACAATAGATTTAGGTGTACGTTGGACAGCGCTACGTGTGGCTTCTTGCACGTATGAAGATCACACTGGTCTTTCTTTCAGCCTACTGTCCTTCATTTGTACTTTAATAATACCTATGCATGGTTTGGTTACCTTTTTGCGCCCTATTTAGGAGAGCTTTCTTCAATTCCCCGTCGGTCACTTTGATAGCGGAAACCGAGCACGGAAAAATATAACCATTTTACATTAAAATGGAGGAATTCATCTTAGATTTCAAAAGTTCGTTTAAGTGCAATCAGCAGGCCGCTGAAGCGGTGCACGGACCCGCAGACCAACTTTCTGGCTCCGACTTGGCGCCATGACGTTCAAGCGACAAGAATCCCCGCGTAAAGTTAAGCACCGGGACCACTTTGTTGCCGTAATGGCTTATGCAAATGTGGATGCTATTTCCATGGTCGATTTGGTCTATTAGATTGGACTACAGGGAAACCCGGTAGGAAGAGAGGGTGCATTTAATTAGATCAAATTAAGGTGGGCGAATGAAATTTTGCGGCAAATTGCCAGTTTCGATCACAATTTGATGAAGTTTAATTGCTTTCCGATATTTCCGAGTGTCCCACGATTATTGGAGTCAATTATCGACGATGCTGCGCCGAACAATGGTAACCCAGGCTGCTCTGAGCGTTGCAGACTACCGTCCTGCTGAGGTTTTATTTTTAGCTATAGGGTTTCAGTCACATAGCCAGCCTTGGACGAGGTCCCTGTGTTGTCGGAAAATAGGCAAAATAAATCAACTCAGAAAGCGTACATGTCATGTAATTAACAGTCATCAAATAGTACAAACAATGTAAAAATGCCCACAATTATGATATTTTTGTAACAATGATAAATAACCAAGTGTCTACTCAGAGTTTTTTGATAGCAAGAATATTATTGTACAAATTGGTTTAAGCGTAATTTGAAACGCCATAAACGAAACGAACTTGGTATAAAATGACATCTTGAAATATATATGTATGCTCCATGATCCCTAAATATGTTTCCGCTTTTTTATTTAAGCTGACAGAATTTTGTATCCACGACCATTCCGAGTAAGAAGTGCGAGTACGAGTTCAAAAACACTATCGATGATGAAGCGAAAAAGTAGTAAAAACGACTAATTTGCTATGTTATTACTTAGGAATATATATATATATATATATATATATATTATATATATATATATATATATATATATATATATATATATATATATACACAAAATATATATACACAATATATATATATATATATATATATATATATATATATATATATATATATATATATATATATATATATATATATATATATATATATATATATATATACCGTACACTCTGTGCCCAAGTTCAGAGGTTGCCATAAAGCCATTATGGTGATAACCGGGAGGGCACATTGTATACATTTGTATATATATATATATATATATATATATATATATATTATATATATATATATATATATATATATATATATATATATATTATATATATATATATATATTGCGTTAAGAAAGGATGACCTTTGAACTTATAAGTTGGACGTGACTTTCCCGGTAAAAAACAGAGAATGCCAAATTCTATTACAAAGTCTAGGGTCTGTAAGTGAACGGTTCTACGAAATTTTTATGATATCGTCACTGCTCTCTCCATTGTCAATGTCAATGTCACTGTACTGAATCTCTCTTTGTTTCTCGGTTTATCCATCGTTTTATAAACATTACTTTCATCAAGAAACGATGGAAACTGTATTTGAGAGGGTGTTATGACAATCCGAAAAAAAAAAATCATTAACTTTCAAAAATAGTACACGCAAAAGGCGGATAATAATTTTGCGCATAATCATGGTCATAATTACGTCACAGGCATACTTTGACATGGCGATTTATCTACTTGGTTTGCAATACTGTAGAATGAGAGGCATCAACGTCATGCCACGGATGCAATTATGGCTGCAATGTTTATTTTCCATGTATTCCTCACAGTCGGATCACGAAAGAGCTATTTAACATTTAGCGTAATAACGCCGGTGATCAATTTGAATAGTTTCATAATGGTGAATGATTAGATAATTTGATTAGCTGATCTGCACATAAATACAATCGTTTAATTTGCCCTTTCCTATTTTTTGAAATATCATTTGTCACGAGTTATTCTCTTCCATACAATAATATACGAGAGTCAGTTAGGGCCAGTCAGGCACGCCAGATAGGAGTCTGGGGGACTAAACCGAAAACCATCGAGGCACGTAGGCAGGCGGGGAGCGAAGATGACGAAGAGTTGGACGCACTATATGCACAGGAAGTAGAGACATGCGTAGCGACAAGCCTAGAGACAGACTGATGTAATATAGTAACCAAGAGAAGCTTGATACAAAATTCATGGCAGGAACTTCAATAAGAACATAGTGACAATCTGTGAGACAGACATGAGGAAGAACACCCGTTGCTAAACTTGCCGAGGTAGTAGACGGCAAGATAATTTGTCAACTTTGTTGACGATGCAGGAGGCGGGTTCAATTGAGGATCACTACATGAAAAAAACAAGTTATCACTTTCGAATTAAAAATCGAAATATCACCGTCGGTTTTGAAATAATTTAGACCCAGTTTGTCTGGCCCGCTTGTTTCCTACGATACAAATTATTGGGCATGTAACCATGGTATCAGGATGGGTTTCAATATCCGTACATTTCACCAGGGCACTCTCGGGATTTGTCATCTTATACAGTGGTAACTCTTAATGTGCAAAATCAAATTTGGCGAATTATGCCAGTGCCGACGCCATACCATTGGCTTTTCTTTAAGACTGCCAATGCGAGTCACGCGGCCAACACATATGGACCTCAAATTAAGTCAAAACCCCCTCTTTCAGTGGTTTGAAACTACGATTACGCTACTAGTAGCACTTTGAGTACCGCAAAGGCTTGCCGGTCTCCCTCATGTGTCGCGTTTTATTAAAAGTGGATTTGTTTCATATACTCTATGCATACAGGAGACACAACAAACGTCCCACAACACCCCGAATATAAAGCTAAGCCGTGACAACTGAGAAGGAGGCAAAAGTAAACGTGTAAACTAGTTCTGAAGTAGGGTTATTCTAACGATTGCGTTTGTTGGCCTAATCACGGGTCTAAGTGGCCGTATCGGTTACCACGTTTATCGCGACGCCCGGTGGCGAGTCCATGATATTGTCCACTCGCTGTAACTGAATAGCGGCTACCTCTGTTGGTGTTCCGAGCAGAGGTTGCCCCAGGCTATATGCCATCGTGGTTTAAACACCACTGACGCCGCCAATGTTTTTTACCGAATTCTTCGCGAGCCTGCTACGGTTTTGCAATCTCCTTGGTGCTGTGCGCGTTCGGGAGTTTCGAGTTTTAAAATATATGGGCGTGAACACTGATGGTTTGGTTCTGAACAAGGCATTTCGCTTTAAAATGTTCGTTTTTCCAACTTCTCGCAGTTCCCTCTTAGCCCGTACAACAATGGATACTACAGTATCTTATTGTTCTTCCTCTTAGGCTAATTATTAAATGCGTCTGAAATGTCTTTCTTTTTCCATCCGCTCGCCTGTCATCAAAACTCGGAAAAAATACCACGATATTGTAAGGGCAGAGGCTAACAAATTGTTTTCAACGTGCTCCAGAAGCACAAACGGAAGGCCTCACAGGGATGACAAATATCAAAATTTAATTTCTCTTGTTTTCCAAGGATTTCAATTCTGCTTGTTAAGAAGAACACATTCTGGTTGCTCGACACGGCAGAGAAGTATTATCTGGATACTAGTACGGGGACATGCGATAGAAGGAGATAGACAATTTGTGAAAACGTCTTCTCAAAAATAAACATCTTTACATCATTTTACATTTAATTCTTCCTGTACCGTCAACTCCTTGTCAATCAAAGCCTCTGTCAAGTCCCCTTTGCAGCAAATCAGCTTCCACATTCTTTGTGAAACGTCAATGTTTTCTCTAGACAGGATAAATCCAGTGAAAGTTGTAACTCGAGCGGATGTAACCCTAGAAGTGAAATTTTGAAATTCTATCTAATACGTTGGATGTTTACATCGGCAAATTTTGATATTCGACCGCACGATGGTAGAGAAATTTGCACAAACAGCATCCCCCGTTAAAAGGTTTTTACTCCAAACCTGCCTTGATCATGTTTCTGTATTATACTTTTCAAGACCGGCAAGGCATCGGCGTTTATTCTCACAACTGACCCCAACAATGTCCTGAAATCAACATCTTATTCTGTGAACAACTGAAATTCACATTCTACCCCGTGAAATTTACACGAAGTTTGATGCGGTCGGCCCTGACAAAATCCTCGGGCGCGCATGTATTTTCAAAACGCCCCGTCCCACAGGGCTTTTTTCATGTTTAGAATAATTAGGAGTTAAAATAATAATTGTAAAAAATTCTGAACAGAATTATGATATACAGACTCAAAACATGAAGCGAGTTTTATTTTCAATGTGTGGCCATCCCCTGAGGAGTATATCGTTTGTGTCAGAATCATTCATAACTGTTTTGTCGTTTCACATTTACCCTGCATCATTACATGATGATGTAAAGCGTTGTTGTAAGATGAACTATTGGTCAGGCATCATTGCATTAAGTTAGCAAGACTTAACATCGACTGTAATAATTTTGAGAATAGTTTTAATTTATTTTGTTGTAAGACGGCGTGTTGAAACACAAAACAAGACAAATTTAAAATATTTAGAAATATAAGGAACACTTACTCCATTATTTCTCCCTTTACATGTTGATCAAAATTCCCGAATGTCATAATAATTTTTCTAAAGACTAGAAAACAAAATCTACCCTGTAGGACTCCCTGTGAATAAACTTACAATCCTAAGTTGCCCTGCCCTGCCAACAGATCTTTCACCACAGTCGTAACAGGAGCTCATCGAAATGCACAACACGGTTGAAATGTACGCAGGACCCGGTCACTGTAAAACCCATCAGTCGCGGTAACAGTTGCTTATTTCGAGCGTCCTTATCTTGGCGTCGCCCGCCATTTTCTCTGAAACTTAAGCTGGTAATTTTTACGACCGTGAAATCAATTAGAAGTTAATTGCACGTACGTAGTGTCCGAGGGGCAGGGATCGAGCTATGCATACAAATCATACGGCTCACTGGTATACAAAACAAAGTTTTGATAGCGGTTGCGTTTGAAGTGCCGAGCCGGGTGGTAGCAGTTACTTTACCAGTAATGAACTTTCTTTTGTGCCGGGAAGCGGAAAAGGCTCTTGAACGAGGATGCGCCGGTCTTTTTATGCTCCAGAGCATTGGTTAGCGTATAGACAGCAGAGTCTACTGTCTGTGTAGTTGGCGTGACGGCAAACTCAACTAACGCTCTAGACATCCAGATGCCGTTGTCTTTTCTTGAGCTTGTCGGACATTATCATCGAAATAGCATGACAAGGGGAAATGAGTTCAGACTAAATACTGCAATAATTTTGAGCAGACAATTTCTTTTTATGCAGTCGCCAAACGTTCAACAGCGGCAGGTGGGTGCGATGGAGTGTAGGATATTGTCTAACAATAGGGGGTTGAACCCTCACCAGCGGGGAAAAACAACATAAATATTTCTACCACTCTAATCGGCACATACATATAAACATAACTTCTTCAAGGCCCGGAAAACTAAAACAATCAGCTTCAGTGTTTATTGTAGGGTTATCATCAGATGGACATTTATGATTTACAATGAACATTTATGATTAAAACTGTTTTCATTACACCTCGTTTCGTAAATGTAATATTCATTTCTTACGACGACTCTCTACGGTTGCTGTAGCATTTCAAAGACAAGTATGGTGTGTTTTGTTGCCAACTTGAATACTGGACAAATTACACCCATCACCGTTGCCCCACGAGGTGTCACCGAGACACGTTTGTTATCATCACCCTGTTTTGAAAACTACATCACGCGGCCTGCCTAATTGGCGACTCCCTTTCTCTCCACGGGAACGTTAATTAAACGTGTACACGTATGCTATTCTGATCTCTCCAAACTTTGTTGTCGTTGAACATTCCATGATCACTCAAGTTTATCTCTGGCAGTCAGCATAGGGGGCGCTCAGCCAAGTGCCTGTCGCTGAGGGTACTTGCGTTGAAATTTAAACATAGTTTCACCATGTAGGTATGGGGGCTGCCTGGCGCGCAAAGAGGCGATGTTATCGTGTTTCTAAGAAAAACTCAACGATTTAAAGACAGTCTTGAAGAGGAAGTCGTGACATATTTATGTCCAGACGAGGTAGCGTAAGGGTCAGCCACTACTAATCAAGGTGGCGCTCAGGTTACATTGGTATAGTCTACCTACGGACTTCGTTTTAGCTCCCAGTAGCCTCGATATGATCGAATCGTAACTACCTCATTCAAAATGTTTTTATTCCATCTATTTGCCTGAAAAGACTACTAAAGAAACGTTAATAGACTCGAATTTGGTGATGGAGAGCCCCAGGCGCTATGATCTTTGTTTTTCCTGACCATATACTATTGGCAATAACGAGCAATGGTGCAGAGATGCAGAAACTCGTTATGTGTAAGTTTGTGAGCGACTTGCAGCTGGTTTGGTCGAAGTAAACTCTATTTGCGCTGTTCCTTCCATTTCTTTGAACCATATATTTTTAAATGCGCGCGAATTCCGACCAATCAAAAATCAAATGACGATCAGTGAGATATGCTACCCTCCTTCTTGTTGTCAGTCCTGGGAGAGGTTTGGCGTGGCCAAGAATGCAATCAATTTGCCTTATCAGTCGGCCATGTTTTTCTCATTTGAAAACACGAGGGGCATGGTCGAGTCGCTTTCAACTTCTCGAGAATGAATCCACGATAAAATAGTCTCTGACCTTTGACACCACGCAAGATAGATTGGTGACCCTGACAATTGAGTGGAACCAATGTAAATTTTCATGTTGCTTTATCTTTCGCTACTCACTGTAGCCAACGATGGTGCGCGTCATAATTGGACCTAAAATTGTTTGTCTAGTTATGATTATAGGCAACAACTTACAGAGATCCGCAGCTTTTAATGCTGAAACTGAAATCCTAAACGAAAAGATAAATGTTCTTCTCAACATCGGTCATTATTAAAAATTATATTCTCTCACGAGTTCTCGACAAACATATCGAAACATTCCGGGTATTAATTTGATTTAACTAAAAAGATTCTCAGTAAAACCATTTAGTCTGGCAAATACTTGTCCTACACGCGCATCTCCATACTACAAGCATTACAGAATCACGTTCAAGTCACTCGCAATTGCAACGAGCATGATCTATTCAGATTCATTCCATCTAATGCGGTAAGTAAACCTGTTTGTGTACCGAGTGTCTGCCCACACAAGAGCTATATCAGTATACAGGAACTTGAAAAAGTGACAAACTAATTCTGAAATGTTCTTTACAATAAGTTATTTAATTCGGTGTGCAACTCTTAAATAAGCCCAATATTACAAAGGTAGCGATGAAGAATGGGGTTCAAATACAGGCAGAAATTTCGGAAGTTCGGTGAAAGCGTCTGCAATACAGCGAAATAGATTGCTTACATTTACATAATTTGTACTTTTCACCGGGGAGATCTATAAAAAAACGACAATCAAAACTGAATGCAACACATTCATTTGTCATGCGAACCCTAACAATGTATGTAATAGAGTTTACGGTGCGGGTAAAATATATTTATGACATTTACAGTGTATTGAAAAATGCTTTAAAGTTCAAATGTTGAAAAGCGACCGATCTGAATATGCCATCACAGAACGTTTGGCTTGGCCAGGATTGTCGATTTGTTTTCCTGACTCGACGTTTTGAATTAATTTCAATCCTATAACCGTGTGCGGTGATGTATGCGCTCTGCTTTGCATCAGATCGCACACTGTTAAAGTTCAGCAGCGTAATTTACTAGTGTACGGGGGTTCCCAGAGATTAGAATCACTGAATTATCACGGCGTGTTCATTTCATATTCCTAATAAAACCATATTAGTAATAAGTTGAAAACAAATCAATTCTGTTATCTCCTTATCAGCGCCACTCTGACGTGTTTATTACAAAAGCGTGTACATTGCTCCTGTCTTTTTCCGAGTTTCCGTGCTTATCAGTTTCATCGAGGGAGTACTGACATTATTTCTATGATAATTATTCCTCTCTCCATTTGTCATAAAAATGGAGACGGTTTCACGGTGTACTGGTAATGAGATTTCATGGCACGCATTAGAATCGTTATTGTCAATGATTTACAATTGACAACAAATTAAACGGCTCCGATAACCAGCTAAGATTATTTTACAAATCCACGAAGTATTGCCTTGCCGGTATTTTCCGTCGGCATGGAAACCGAACTGGAACATCAATTCGCCAACGGATGTTTGCCGATATGTTAGCGATAAAAAATCTCCCGGTGAAACAGAATAATTTGCGTCGTTCAGCGTTTTTTCCCCCGTGTGAAATATGCGATGCTTGGCGCACTCAGCTGAGTAGCTGAGTCCCTGTCGTGTTCTACACGCTTTTCTGCAGAAACCACGGAGGCGAGGAAGCCAAAAACTAAGCGTTGCATAGAGCGTACAACGAAAGGCCACGGTAAAGCTGCCACGCATGGCATCACCCCCCACATTACCATACTACATGAATTGTAAATCAGATTTTATCAAACAATTTTTACGTACTTACTGTGAGATTATCTTTCCCAACAGCTATGGGATGACTTTTTGATAAGAATCGTGATAAAAAACGTCAGACTTTCGATAAAAAAATTTCAATCATTTTCACTCACACATCTATAAAGTAATTTCGTCAACGCCGCCGTTTGAAAGTTGATGAAATCAGAGAAGTAAACGATTATGTATGTGTAAGTAATAGAAATATAACATGCCACGTAAATCATATATTCATGTACATTTCTCATTGTCATGAATACAGGTCACCTCAGTAGTTACATACATTTTTGCACTCGTACTTTGTCAATACTTCAACGAATTGATACACAGATCAAGTCATTCATCTGCATTATCAACCAAGAGGTCCATCGTTTTCCCATCAGAGACACAGATTCGCCAAAGCGATCTGGCAGAATTCCAATTATTTAATCTATCCGACCATCCATCTACCCATCCACCCGTCCATCCATCCATCCATCCATCCATCCACCAATCCATCCATCCATCCATCCATCCATCCATCCATCCATCCATCCATCCACCCACCCACCCATCCACCCATCTATCCATCCATCCATCCATCCATCCATCCATCCACCCATCCACCCATCCATCCATCCATCCATCCATCCATCCATCCATCCATCCATCCATCCATCCATCCATCCATCCATCCATCCATCCATCCATCCATCCATCCATCCATCCATCCATCCATCCATCCATCCACCATCCATCCATCCATCCATCCATCCATCCATCCATCCATCCATCCATCCATCCATCCATCCATCCATCCATCCATCCATCCATCCATCCATCCATCCATCCATCCATCCATCCATCCATCCATCCATCCATCCATCCATCCATCCATCCATCCATCCATCCATCCACCATCCATCCATCCATCCATCCATCCATCCATCCATCCATCCATCCATCCATCCATCCATCCATCCATCCATCCACCAATCCATCCATCCATCCATCATTCCATCCATCCATCCATCCATCCATCCATCCATCCATCCATCCATCCACCCATCTATCCATCCATCTGTCCATCCATCCATCCATCCATCCATCCATCCATCCATCTTCACACTCAATCCATAAAAACATCCATCCAATTCAGCCGTCAATCCATTTTTCAATCCATCTATCCAACAACCCAGCCACCCAACTAACCTACCCATCAGCACATCCATCTATCCATACACCACCCTCCCTCCTTCCCATCCTCCTTTCCTCCCCCATCTCTCAATCCATGGAAAGCCAGCCTGTCTATCAATCCACGAAATTTAATACCTATTTATTCGTGTCATCTTTGCTATATTCGTTTCAGACATACCTACCAACTGACGTTATCCGTGTCCAACATCATCTACCTTAACACAACACTATATAGGATAATTAACCTGTTCACATTTTTCTGATTCTCAAATGCCCTTGTAAAGTTTATTATTCACATTCATTCACCGCTTTCTCTCCCAATTCCAAGACTCTTTCATTCCCCTATCGATTACAGATTCCTTAATTTCCCCGAATCAATCGGCCAGTATCCACTCTACACAGATCATAACAGGCCAATCGTCATCGGATTAGACGCGCGGCGTGTTGTTGACATGGCAATGACATGGAGACGGATGAAGATTTTAACTGTCACATAAAATCGTTGACAATTATTGGAAAACGTCCAAAATAATCAAAGTAAAGTGGATCTAATTGCATCTGACGCCGCGTGAAAACACGTTGCTAAGACGGCTGGATATTACGCTGGATAGGCGAAATGGCGAAAATAGCGAGACAAAGACCGTGTGTTTATCGCTCGTTTGATCACCAATCAACGACAGACGACTTTTTCATTTGCCGACTGATAGGTGTTTAATTCCTGTTTAAATGAATTGATGGAGAGGAATTTTTATAAGCCGTCGAGGAGTTAGCTCTACGCTTTCCGAGTGGGAAGAGTCAGACTGGACTCTCTAAAGCATCGCGTGGATGTGAAATCTGCAACCTGTGTGTCGCATATACAGTACTGTATATCGAAGGGCAACAGTAAGATAAAGTTTAAGCTTTGAGATTTCGTTTGAATGGCTGGTATATCCTGATTGTTGCAATTGATTGACCGATGAAATGTCGAGCGCATAACAACTCAAAGTCTACCGAAGGGGAGTTTGCCGCCGAAGTCACGGTACCTCACTGACCCGCACTGTCATTGGTCAATAAGCTTGTTTCGCTAGTAGCACCAACCAGCTGACGCCTTGCGTTGCAAGTTCGGGTGACAGGTATAAATAACCTTTTCGATTACAAACTCTTAATTAGCCATTAATTTGATCAAGTTACTAACTAAACGACGGATAGACAGGCTAAATATTTAAAAACAAACAAACAAACAACTCGGCTGATGTTAGCGAAAAGTATATAAGGAATGGTATAACAAGCTCTACGTACAGTGTACAGATTTGCATAACTGTATCAGGCAAGGGAACCGGGATCAAATAAAAACTAGAAACTGTTACTGATTTTTCCGAGAGAGAGGGAATCCATAGGCATCGTTCCTCGTAAATATCGCTGACTCTAATTTTGTGTCCTGGTTATAGAAAGACTGCGTATTAGGCTATTTTGATGTACATGTGTTTGGTGTTATGAAAACATTTTCCATCCACACCAAGTCATGTGTACTCCCGGATCACAGCCACGGTTCGTACAGTTCTCCAAGATCACACTGTACGCGTAATGATTAACCTTCTACATTGAGTTAAATATGAAAGTCCGCCATGTAAAGCATAATAATCAAGAGTGAAATAAGTATTTTAGCATTTCAATCTGACGAAAGATACAGCCTAATGAAAGATGGCGCAGCTTGTAGAGGCAAGTATTGCAAGGAACAGAAACCCAATGTCGGCTTTCAACGGTTCCTAGTGATTCACTTCATAACACACACCTATAGACAGTGGCCAATAAACTCTCTCCTCGTGAGTTTTAAAAGAAGTTACAAAGTTTTCTCCCTTCTTTAATCAAAATGATTGTAACGATACAAACGAAGCGGTGCATTATGGTGAAAGAATTAACATTATGACAAGTCCTTCGTGGGATGTGTTTGCGTGAGAGCGTTTCTCATCTATAGACGTGGTTTGTTTCTCTCCTTGAGTATCGTATTTGATTTGACAAAAGTTCTTAACCCATTCCTGTCGGCGTTGATTATAGACGGTCTCTCTCAATGACACAGGTTTTGGCCTCGACTGTCAGAATCACTCTTTAATAGTCTCAATTTCTGTCCGCTTAACGATCCCGTCTCGTAACAGATCGGGGATTAAGTCTTCAATAGAGTGTCGATCTCGATATGAGATAGTGAAGATGTACACAGAGCCGCTATAAAAAGGCAAATTCGCCTCACAGATATCTCGGAACATTCAATGTAGCAATTACAGATCTTCAATCCAGATTTGAGTCTATTAAACGAGCGATTTAATTCAAGCCATTTTCAAACAGCTGTACGACTCGCCGGGACTGGATGTAATTGTCACAAAGTAATTGCCTTCGATAAAGTGTTTTCGCTAAAAAAGGGGGACCATTTATCAAGGTCCTGCCAGTTTCCCCCATGGGTGCCCTTTGGAAACTACCTGTGTGTGCTGCTATTGTATCTAAGAACAATTTATACTCGTCATTGTGGAAAGGAAATGATGAAAATAACAGAAATCCTCTCAAAGTAGGGAATAAGAACACTGTGTCAAGTTTGTTAAGTCTTTGACAAATGAGACGTGTATCTCATTTGACCCTTGACCTCCGAGCGAGATTACCAAGACGCTGAAGACGATATATAAGCCCACTGTAACGAATCCATTTCCAAAAACCATATAGCATGCATGTAAAGTGCTTCATCATCCAGGCTATTTTCCTAATCATGAAACGTTCATTTTTTCTTGTAAATCTTGAATAGACAGCTCGGCTGTGAAGATGCAATCGTCCCCAGCGGATCGTCTCTATTAACGATGATTCCATTCGGTGAACTCCGGGTGGTATTATCCCTGTTGTCCGGGGCGAAACGAGCACGTAAATTACAATAAAAAAGTGACACAACTCTCGAGGTAGCCCTGAATGACAGGGAAATCGCAAAATGATTCGTCCCCCGGGCCCTCATCATGTGCGATGGTTCTTTGCTCTCACCGAATGCGTCTCTTTAATATGACAGCTGTTGTGTGATACGTTTCGTTTCATCCTCTCCGCCGAGCGCCTCTCCGGTTTTCCTTCACTGATATTGGTTTTTTCTCCTTGTCAGTCTCACTCAATTGTGGGTCGGGAGGGCTTCCCAACACTGTATGTGACAATGAACGTCATTGGGTTTCTCCATTATTCGTGTTTGTCACGCGTCCGTCAACACAAGCTCTGCTTACAAGTCTGCGACAATGACAACATAAGAGGTTGCTGAAAAATCTTCAGCCCATCCCAGAAAGACAGGCAAAACATAAAGAAAGCAAAAAAGGCCACCAAAACCTAGACAATAAATACCAAAGGTAGAATGCCCTTCAGGGACAGAATAGATATTCGGACACTGAAATCTGTACAATACTTGCCTTTCTACCGCTTCAGTGGACCCGTTTTGAAGTTTTTGGACTAAAATAAAGTTTTTGCCCACAATGTGTCAACATGGAGTCACTTTCTAGGTGAATGCTTTACCTTGAAGGGGAACCATACATACATGTGTACCGTAGCTGTACGACAACACACACAAAATTCGTACGTTCACCCACAGCCCCACCGTCATCACGGAAGAGCTTACGAATTAAGCTGTGGTTGTGTCAACAAATCAAACTCTTCATTCCCTACTTATCGATTCAAAATGTAAATAACGTTTCATAACTTGTGCCAGATGAGACAAATACGTAACAAACAAACAAACAAACAAACAAACAAACAAACAAACAAACAACAAACAACAACAACGAAAAACGCATCCGCTAAAACACGACATATAATTTCAAGGAATTTAAAAGGATGGATTTTTTACGTAGCACATCCATTATTTTATGCACTTATTTAATTAAGAATCTTCCAGTCTTTGTATTCGATGAAATTCTGAACTCATTCGTACGTAGTTTGCTTTCTCTTCAACCTCATTGACAATATGCCCATGGCTGTCACTTTTAAATAAACTACAGTGGAGGAGACAGAATCTTACGTTGTACGACCAACATCTTTCTATCATGCTTCTAAAATTTTCCTTTACCCGGTAATTAACAAATTATATAAATTATTTCGAAAGTGGGAACTGGTTCCGACATTGCCTCACACAAGTTGCGAGATACAAACCGCGCCACCTATAGTCGTATTTCATGCTACTGTTTTGCTGCTGTGCCACGCCGACGTAAAATTGGGAACTTCAACTGAAGAGGGCGCTTCACAGCTCGGAAGTTGTTCGTTGCAGGTGAGTACCTTTCCCATGTGTATGAAGCATTGATCGATAATTTACTTTGTGCAGCTGCTACGTCACGGTAGTGCCATTGTAGTAATTTGGTGTGATGATTTTCCGAGAAGATACACAAATGAAAACAATATCGAATAGTTTCATTGGTCCTGTTGCCTATGATCTTCAAATGACACAGTCCTATGTCCTGTTACGAAGCCTCTTATCTGCAGTTACCCTTAATTTCCAAATAGGTCTTGAAAGAGTGCCATTGAAAAATAATATTACCATGCCCTGTCCATCGCGTTTAATTGGTCGAGCTGAACCACGTGACTGCCCACAAATACACAGTAATGGTTTGTTTTCATGCCCGTGAATATGAATAATATCGTAAACATAGTAACTTTGCAGCTAAAACAAAAATTGTCATTTGTACAAAATTCATAATCAACCACAAAATAAAATGGAGCAATTGTCGGCCAAGTTTAGACGTGTTTTTCCAAAAATATCTCCGGATTTGCAAAATTTTTGCAGCGCGCGCACTACTCACTGACAGGTTCTGGGGCCCCGTTGTCGTTTGCACGGGAAATTTTCGTAAATTTTGACAGTTTTTCGGGGTTCATTGATAACATAATGGAAATAACAGACTCCGCGCTGACCATTAACGTTTATTTATGGGCGCGGGCGAGAGGAAAGCCAAATAAACGGGCTCGGCAAGCCTCGCTCATTAATTTTTGGCTTTCCTCTCGCCCTTGCCCATAAATAAACGTTAATGGTCAGCGCGTCGTCCGTTATTTCAATAGTATAAAGTCGAAGGGTACAGCATTAGAACTATATTAACAACTGAAAATAGAAAAAACAAACAAATTTAAGCAAAGGAATAGTTTTCAAAACCACTTTTTACCGTCCACATCACCGATCGACTCCGAGATGATTGCCAAAAACACAAACGTTCACGGAACATAATTGTAGTAATAATAGTGATACAAGACAACAATACTATACTCTGAGAACAAACAAGGAAATATGTTAAACGGAGGGAAGAATTATTTTCACTCAGCTGAATGTGACTGAAATGATGCAGAGTTCAGCGACAAAACCCACAATATTTGGCTAAGATTTGTAAATTCCTGCACTGCCGATGAATATGCTCGACGTGACCCTACGTAAAATTGACATCAATCGGTGCCTTGTGGGGAACTGCAAGAGTTCACAGATCCATACTCTGACCGGATGTCAACCCGACAGACTACTGATAATAGGACATCAAATCTCATAGGCCGCGATCATGGAGAAGACTTTGCTTTTTCTACTTCTCAGGTATTTCATGAAACAAAACCGTGCTCCTCAGTTGTTTGCTTTTATGCAACATCATTCCTGGTTCAAAAGTCTGGCAGTGTGCCGTGTACATCACTTTAGATGCTGTATCAAGTCCCTGTTGTGTAAAATTCACATTTCTTCGTCTATACCTTCAGAGAGGGGTTAACTATTCTGTAATCGTGTTTTGCTGGTATTTGCACCGTCGTTAAAAAATGCTAGATGTAAATCATTTGTTGTTTCTACTCTACCCTATACATGAAGTCCAAAACAACTCGCACTTCAATAAAGTAACTTTCGACATTTGCTTGCGAGATGAATGACCAATTACACCAAATACTAAACACCCTACAACCAAATCGGATTTTCTGATGCAACATGTCAACTCTGTCCTTATTCGTTTCTGGTTTGACAAGCCTTGTCAGTCACCTCTGAACATGTTTACTCTGTCGACGATCTTAAGGTCCGTCTAGTGAAAGATATTTTCTTCTTTTAAAAAAAAGTCGAATAAAGAACTTGGTCGTACGGCCATAATTTTTCAAGTGTCGGAAAAGAAGAAGAGAAAAGTTCGGAAAGAATTACACAAGTTTGATTTATAATTTCTGATACACGGAAGGTGATAGAAATTACTAGATAAGATGGTAATCGTCAGCTCTTACATTTAATTTTTCATGAAAATAAAGAAGAACTTATGTTGAAATAATATGAATATTTTTGCATGAACTATCGATAAAAAATGTGGATAAGTACGTATGTCATTACATTAGTACCATCCTTGTATTTTAGCCTACCTATCGAACTAACTCGCAATTGAATTGTATGATTTAAATGTCTATACACACAGACACACATACTCTATGACACAGAAAACATCCAAACACACGGAGACAGGGGGAAAAGTGGAAAGGGATGGATACATTTATATAGATAAAGCAAAACAAATGCAGACAGATCGACAAATGGAGTTTTCTTTACGAGCGTGTGTAGTCTCGTATATGGAGACACAAATCAAAAGAATGAATTGAGGGGTAGAGTAAGGTTTTTAGTGAAAGCAAAGTCTGTTTCCAGCCACAGCGGTATCAATTTGTCCTTCTCCATAACAGTTTCAAGATTTCTGTGCGTTTGGAAATAAACAAATGAGTATTATTTAGGCGTTTGTTTTTACTTGTCGCGGCGAGACCGTTCCATATGGCTCACGATTGGAGTTCAATTTCTTGAAATTCGAGTAAGTTCGGCAGCACCTGTGTCAATTTTGAATTTACACCGCGATCGGGTCAAACTAGAATTTCCTAAAAACTTTGATTGCTTTTCCTTGCTCAGAGCCTGACCGACGGCTACAATGCCTGCAGTGGAACAGTTATTTTAAATTTGAATTCACGACAAAAAACAAAACGTTACTCTCGGTAGTGATACTGGAGGCGCACTCTTGAACTCGGAAGCAGGAAAAGACAACTGGCCCATATGTTTTCAGAAATGGCCATTATCAAACCAGTTACTTTTCCAAAGCAATTTTATGATATCGAATGCCTTGTTATATTAGGGATATATTACCTGACAGAAACAAGCTCTGCATTATGTCTTGTAAAATAGATTAGCTTAAGAACACAATACGCAATGCAAGAGAATTGGGGTTAATTTTGTCGCAGTTTCGACAGAGCTCAAACTCAAAAAGGAAAAGCGGCGATTCTTAGGAACAATTATTCTGTTCTTATTTTACCTGAGTAATATAACCTGGGATTAAAACAGGCCCACACGTCTCTCTTGTACCTAAAAAGCGTTAACGTCTTCCAACACCGAGATTTACGCACGTTGTCTAAAGCAGCATTTCTGTGCTAAGATTCCTACAAAATATGTAAGGGAAGACAGCACCCAAAGATCTCGTCAATTCAATATTTTTTCATTCGTAGGTGATGCCACGATATATATCTGGTGCTGCATTGCTACTGCAGCGATTTCGAACAGCGGTTATTTTTGGGGTCGATATTTTCATATTATGACCGATTCAACTCCTCGTCGAGTTACCTGAAATTGAGAATTGAATCAGATGGCATATATTTTTTGAAACATTAGTAAAAATAAATATTCATTCTCAGTGACCGTATCCAGATACTGTTACCTATGCGCAAGGTTTGAGGGCGCTGTTTGTCGAGTTTTGTCAGTTTTGCACGTTCGTTGTACGGGCTTCCGATTCACGTGCATACATATGTTTAAAAAACACCCACCACTAATCTATTTATGTTTTTCGCCTCCATCTCAAAGAAAGCAGCCATTTTTTAGCTGAATAACCTCGTTTTAATGGAAGACCTTTCTGTATAACGCCTTGCCCGCAGAAGATAAAACCGCGTAGATATTACAGCCGTTTGAAAAATGTTCAGATAAATGTCATCGGGGTTTCGATAGCCCCGTTCAAATTCTGTCGGTTGTCCTTCGAGGAGGGCTTTTCCGTGTGGCTAGAGACTGTTAACCTAGCCAGCAGTCCGAAATAATCAAAATCAACACGGCTCAAAGTAAAATAAACAAACGGTACAAAGGCAGGTAGGTGTGAGTATCGCACTCCTGCCCACCTGACCGTGGACCAGTTCGCAGTCGCCGCCACCTCACTGCCACTGCCACGTCGTGCACCCGCTGGTTTTCACAACACCACTTGAGAGCAAAATGTGTACAAACTCCACGAATGGAGATCCTCGTGAAGTAAGTGTTTTGCCACTTAAAAAGTTACGGCGGTTAGATAAAATAAATGAATGTAAAACCTGCCAATAATTGTTGTCAGCGAAGACAAAGAATTTCAACAGGAATCTGATCTCTTGTCTTTTCTATTGAAGGCCTCACAAGGGATAAAGCCTCAAATTCCTCGGCGCTTTGCCATTTCACGAAGATCTAATCCACGTTACGGCCGTTAGTTAACATTCACAATACAATCGTTCAAGCATCTGTCCATGCTCTGGGTTTTTTTGTTTCCCTTGTTGTATTTTTCTCTCTTCGCACCACAAGCGCAGTCTCTTCTTCTTTCATCAACATTCGCGAGTAGCCTAATCCAGCGTCCTAGTCCCGAGGCTTCTGCCAGCGAACTATAGATGCGTTCCTCCGGGCAAAGACAGGAACACAAGCAACGGTAAATTATATATCGAGAGAATCGTGGGAGGGATTAGTTGTTGGAGGGGGGGGGGGGCTAAAAAGAGGAATGGTGAGAGGGCAAAAACAAATGGGCCCTGCGAAAAAGACAGAATGTGCGGAAAGTCTCTGTTCTGTTTGCACTGGTAGAACAAAATTCGCAGTGACGATCTGAATAAAGTGCAGGGTTCAGGTATTGTACCGCTGGGCAACCATATCGGAGATCTCATATTAACGCTCTCGGTACATTGTTACCTATCCAGGAGAAATACCTGTGTTGTCTTTCCCTACCCATTACTGGGAATCTTCCCTTCGGCTTGTTTTATCACAGTCTTTAATTCTATTTTACTGAGACTGGATAAATTTACAGGTACCGGAAAATACAAGCTGTGACCATGTACAGAAGCGGATGCGGTAAAATCCCGCGTTGTTACAGAACTTCTTCGCCTACGTCAGAAAACATGGGCAAAGAAAAAAAACATAGCAAGAAAAGGGTCAGATTTTGAGTCCGTTGTAAATGTAACACCTAACACGCAACATTACGATACTCTTAAAAGTCCTCATGCTTTGAAGAGAGAAGGACCCAGACTTATGACGGGACACTGCGACACACTGAGACAGACACGGGGGTAGAGAGATTGTTTGACTGCAGGGCATCTAATTTGTCAACAAGTTGCAGTATTTGTCTTCAAATTGCCCCAAAGTGTAAGTATTTCCATGTCTTTTATGTCACCTTTCTTCCTGTGAGGAGATTTTTCTAAAGACCCCAAAGTTCCGTTAAGCCGCCGTGTTAAGTTCAACCTGGCCAACAATGGGCCCTTGATTGCATCTCGCTATAGTTTCAGCTCGCGCTAACTCTCTGAGAAGTTTGTATTTAAACAATAGCCAGCATGAGGAACACTTTTTTGTTAATTGGAGGGGGTTAGTGGCTATAACCTCGGGAAAGCTGAACAGTGGAGTTATCCCGTTGTTGGCAACGTACTTAATTGGCCCCATTGAGAGGGTGTCGAACGCACTTAACAAGACTGAGATCTCCGCTCAATGGCTTTTCATCAAGCCGTACAATAATCAATACAAACGTTTAAAAGAGAGAGAGAAAGAAATCCCCTTACCCATCGCTTGAAGGACTTCATCTATATCCGATCAAGCGACTTTATAAGGCTTTCAGCGATCAGTTTGATTTTGCCCAGGTATTTCACGCTCTGCCTAATGAGAATGTTCGATTGCGGGGGCCAAAACAATTGCAGCCTGTCACGTGTTTTGTCGCCATGGAAACACTTTGACTGTGCTTGTCCGGGTGTATGAAATACAATCGTTGGCGGGGCAATTCCTTTTCAGGGAAGGATAAAAGGTGAAGTGATAAAAAAGGAAAGCCAAGCCGATAATTATCGGAGAACTGTGTTTATGTGCAGCGGGGTAGTACTGTTTTCGTAAGAGGAGCCAAAGGCAGTATATTTAGATTTTAAACTCGGGCAGAAAATCCTGATTTGCCTGTCAGAGCTTTGCTGATTAAAAGCTAAATATCTTACGGTGACTCCGCAACTGACGTACCATTCGCAGCTTTACACCACTTCATTCGTCATTTTACAAACACAATATCAAAAGAAGGACTCGTTGCAGGTCGCACTTTCAACGGCAGAGAAAGGGTTGAAAATGTTTACGTGGCGAGAGATCGACAGCTTGGAAAGTAAGGCGAGATGAAAAATAAATCGTCCGTCAAATCATGTTAAGTGCATTTCATGGACAGGTTGGCCAATAAAAGCGACTTATATCCATGCATATTTTTTCCGACCGCGGTGCTTTCCATTCCCAAAGTTTCGTCCGAGGGAAACTGAATGTCGATAGAGGTGCGGAAAGCAATGATGATTGTAAATTTGTAGTGCAATTGGAGATGTTTTCAAAGCAACATGTTTAACCTTTGGTGCTCCTTCGCCAATCAAATGAAGGGAAGATGACGATCACTTGTTGTACGGCGGACAGGACAAACGCATCTGCTCATCATGCCATGTGCTAAACACCCAATCAACTGAGGGACGATCGACTCAATTACACATCGCTTCAAAACTGACTGAGACCCGTTTCAAAAGACGACGGTTGTTTTGCCGTAAAACCACACGCAACGGGTACACACAATCACCAGTAAATTGAGAATACAATCCCATTTAAAACGCTGGCAAATTCAGTGCTGTTTTTCGCCAGCTTGTTAGCGAAACAGCTTGACTGCTCTTTACGACTCAACAAACGAAGTAACTGGCTGAATGGGGAATATTTAGAGCAACTCGTAGCACCTTTCGGATGGCAAAACGCTACTTTAAAATTACACCGGCAGATATAAGCAGTGGTTTCATTGAGACTAATTGCTATATTGTGCCCACAAAGGCAGTATTTTCGCCAGCTTTCAACATACATTAATCAAACGGGATTGTCTCCAATACAATTCTGATCACGGCGATTTTCCTGCGACAAAATAGTATTTAAATGCGCAATTGCCTGAAATTGTACCTAATTAGGGTTCCCCGTCGTCCGGCGCAAGTGAGCATGCGTCTGCGTTGAGACGCCTTTTTCACTCTCTGCCCGGATGACTATTTTCTGGGTTCTTGTTTGTGTAATTATGTGTAGAAAGATTGATCGAAGAAAAGACAGAATTGGAGCTTTTTCGTTTGTAGTTACTGTTAATGCTAGTACGTGGCATTTGGCGTAATCGGCCGATATCTGATTGACAATTTTGAAAGTTTAATGTAAAAAGTTAAATCATTCCATTCGGTATCAGACGGTTTTGTTTTCGGCAGAGTGATATCCCAGAGTGGGCGGTGAGTGTTACCTATTCTTCCTTGTCACAACGGTGAGATACTGCATATACAACGTAAATTCACGCCTGTCAATCATCTTTGGTGTTTCCGTTTGTCAAACCTTGACCTGGAAACTTCCACGATCTGCGATATGGATTTGGGATGCATTCATCGGATCACATCGATACACGGAAAGGATACTCGTATGCTACGGACCAAGACACACTGTTGACTGTCCTCTCTAACAACCGATGGTTAGAGAAATCGCAAGGAGAATTGCTCTGAAGGCTCAATCATATTTCATAAAGTTCAGATAATATTTGATATGTGCTGTTCAGAGCCTTAACCCGTGAAAATTTACAAAGGTCGATCAGTGATAATTATATGCAGATGACTGAATAGTCACAGACCAGTAGAACTTGAACTACATCCATGGTAACGGCGTTCCCGCTGCCATTATCTAAATTGCAACATGAAACTAAAATTAAAACGACATACATACATACATACATACATACATACATACATACATACATACATACATACATACATACATACATACATACATACATACATACATAATTCTATCCTGAAAAAGAAAAGTAACGTTTCTCAAAGGCAGCTAAAACAGAATTTGTGATATTTGTATGTAAATTATCCAAGAGGAACAGTCGGCGTCTGCAGAAGTAAGAAAAATCTCCGAGACAATTGGGCTTCAAGCAGTCATAAAGTCGGTCTGAAGGCAAGTGGTCCGAGGGTATCTAATACAACAGTCAAACAGCATTGGCCTTTAATTGAAATTACACTTTGGACTTTCTTAGCCCTTTCTTGAAAGTCGATGTTTTGCGATTACCGATCTTGTGCACGTTGAAGTGGCACTTGAGTGATAACCGGGTTCTTGAGATTGGACCCGAAGAGCCCAAGGAGTTGGTTAGATCATCGGACAGCGGAAAAGTCACGCCTGCGTTTTGACTTCGAAGTCATTACATATTTTGTCTGCATGTAGTGACAGCGGTTTCTTCCAGACTGGTGCGCCAACACAAAGCACGTTTAGTCCCCGGCTTCCACGGCATTTCTTTCGCTTGAAAGCCATGTTTAACTTGAAAGGGACATTTTTAGAATCATTTCAAGCGTGGCTGACGGCGGGACTTTACATCGTTGGAGCGAATCATTCAAGTACAGTTGGTGAAAAAGAGCGACTTTTCTCCGTCCTGTTGTGATCTCACTCAAATTGCAAAAAAAAAGAAAAAAAGCATTCATTAAGCTTCATTTCAAAGTCAGTGGAGAAGAGGGTTATTATCAGTCAATTGGGTCCAAGTGAGGACTAAATTGGTCTTTCCTTGTTGGCCTTTGTACGCTGCTGACGACTCATGATGTTTGCCTTTTGCTTAGCTGAGTACCTAGCCGTCGAAACTTTCCAAACAGAAAGCGTACAGAAGAGAATAAACTGAATCGATTAACGACCTACATAGTGGTCACGCATACCTCCAAGTTAGTTTGCAAAAAGTCTCTGAATAATTAAGACGAACTTGACATTTTCCAGACTTTTGGCAATGAAACAAGGATCACCTTGGATGTATTCAAGAATGAAAAAAACACACTAACAATTATGCCTGTGAAACTCAAAAGCATAACTTACTGTAAATTAAAAATGTTTTCTGCAATCAAGGAACCAGGTGTTACTCTTATAGCGAGGAGGTGAAAAGGATGCCTCCAAAATACGAACGTTGGTTTTCTCCAATATTTAAGAACTGAACATAAGAATGGAGAGAGAGAGAGAGAGAGAGAGAGAGAGAGAGAGAGAGAGAGAGAGAGAGAGAGAGAGAGAGGAGAGAGAGAGAGAGAGAGAGAGAGAGAGAGAGAGAGAGAGAGAGAGAGAGAGAGAGAGAGAGAGAGAGAGAGAGAGAGAGAACTTTTGTACCGCCACATAATGATTTGTCTAAAGGACAAGGTTTAGAAATTCGTTTTCATCACCATGATAAGTTTTTCGTTGAAGTTGTTGTACGGGAAACTATACCGTTGTTTTTCTTCAAAGCAGTGGACATCCTTGTGTGGGATTTTCCAAAAGAATACAAAACTTTGACACGACCAAGCGTGGAAAGATATTAAGGCTTAATCTTTTCCCGAGGTCTGTTTTTCCACTAAGGGGCTGACATTTTCTCTGTTTAGATATTTACATGTACTTTTCATAACAAACTTAGCTAAGACCAGGCATTCCTGGCATTTGATTACGGCAAGGAATCGAATAGCTGTTGTTTTGTTTTTGTTTATGGTGCGTTCTACGTTTATTCTGCTTTGCCTAATCGATTTCATCTCTGTTTCATGCTACTATCAGAGTGAAGTGACATGAAAAAAGTCTCCCTGCGACTTATTGCTAAGACAGCGTAAACATCAAACTGTTTGTGCATCGGTCATCCACTGATGAACTCTTCACTTTAAAACTGATAATCGTTTAGGAGAAATCTGGGTTCCCAAATTGAATACAATCCTGCCGGGGTTGCATCTAGCACCGAGGGCGGCGTCTCCAGGAGGTGGGTGGTCTTTTCACGTCGCGCAGAAAACGTTTCTAAAATAAAGTTCCTCTTGTCCACAATTTATTTTCTTGCATCTAAATTACCGTATCTAGAAATGTGCTCATACAATTCTTCTCTGCTCAGCCTAGTATACTCGTGGTCTCGTGGTAACAAAATAATAATGGTGTGATTGTAGGAAATAAGATATCAATAACAGCTGCTGTAACTTTCTGATGTATTTTCCAGTTTATCATTACGGCATGTAAAATGAAGTTTCATGTTTTACTCAAAACTCTTGTCGACATGACTGGTATTATCGTTGTAAAAACGGCACGTGTGTGTGTGTGAAATATCGATGACGTTGTTGGCGACAGAATGTCAGTCCGGACCAAAATTCATTCGTCAACCGTAAAGTTAATTGGATGCTGTTCACAATGCGCTGTGTTTGCCAGGCTAATATCTTTTTTCAATATATTTTAGCGAGATGATGAAGAAATTTATCTGTTACATGGAACAAAAGCAAGGAAAATGTCATAAAATAACTGTCGCCCTTAAAGTTACAGTTAACAGACACTTTTGTTGTCACATTTGTAATAACTGCCATGCTTGGGAAGATGGTTAGAGACTTTGGTGATAAAGTGGACTTGAAATTTCTAAAACTGTGAAAGATTAAACTGAAAAATATAACATTTTGTGACACTGTCTGAAGTACTTGAACTACACGATACATATACGGATATGGCGATACGGTGGATTTTAGTCGGATTCGTACTGTGTGAAAACTTAACTTTATTCTCACTGGTTCTATTTATATTGGAAGACTGTGTTTTAATATTTATCTTTTTTCCACCTGGAGTTTTAATCGAAAAGACTCAGATTTTTAACCATATAGCCTACAGGAATTCCTGTGTTCTTTGTCTCTTCACAGCCGGGCCCTCTACAGAGCGGAGAAGAGCGCCACTAGCGGCGAACCTCGGCACTTGAAATAAAAAGTGAGATCGGTGGTCAGTGACAATAAAGCACACCTTTCTCTCCCAAATTCCATCCCTTTCTGACCATACAGTAGGGAACGAAGCTTCATCCCAGGAAGAAAATGTGATACTCAAAATGGTATAGACGCCAGTGTAAAATATGATCATTCGCGCCACGGTTAGTAGTACAATGGGTTCCTTAGAAAGTGTTACAGCACAGCAACTGATCAACTGTTTTCATGGCAAAACCCCTACTGACTAATCTACCGAATATAGCAATTAGCTACCGTAAGCTCACACCTCCAAAAGCACCCTTCGCGTTAGGTATTTATAACGTTCTGAAAGAAACCACGGGGGCCCCAATACTTCCCAAACGAATAAACGACACGTTAACGAGGTATATTGATACGGGACAACTTTGAAATGGGAGTTTTTGTCGGTGCATTCCAAAATTATTGCCCCAATTACCAAGTTATTGTTATGTTTTCAAAACTGCATACAGGCAACGCATCGCACGTGTTGGTACTCTGTGCGTGAGCACTGCATTGTGGGGGCAGGGAAATTCAACTTGAACCGCGCGCTTCATCCATACCGTCTGCTTGGAATTTAAAACTAAAAGGCAGCGGTTGGCCCATGTGTTTTTGTGTCATCCACGTGGGTGACTTTATGTACGGATAACATCAGCGTTTTACCTTCATCTGCCAATGCCTGTACCTCTGGGCTCTCACCTACTGCACGCAACTACTTACTCGGGACTTTACCTCACCAAACAGAATAAAAGGCCTTAACTTTGAAATACGTTCACAAAGTGTTAACCATGGTTACCTGAAAATCGAAAAAAGCAAGCTAAGAAGGCATAGAATCTTATTCAACTCTTAACTGATTGATTACATCTCAAGCAATTGTTGGATAAAAATATGTGTAAGACTGGTTTCGACGCTGAAATTTTAGTGTCTAGCATAGACGTAAATTCACTTCATAAAAGTGCCAACTGGACACGCCCTGAGGAAGACAAATACCCTAATTATGCGACAGTTAAGCCCACCGTGAAATGTAAAAGGCGTAGCCACCTGTCTGTCATTCTCCTCTGCAGTCTATCCCCTCACCTTGCATAGTGTCCATGTTGAGAGAGGACTGCTTGAGTCCGGTGCAAAACTAGGCAAATTGTGGCGGGGAGGTGGAATTGTCACCAACTCTAAAGACTTCTGTAACTGGCGTTATACATTGTAAAATAGAGAAAACGGAACATTCCTTGCCAAAAGTTAATACAATCGAAGAAGTCAAGGGAATCACATACTTAATTCATAATGTCATCCGTGATTTCAAAAGCTCTGAACACACCGCAAGCAGGTACGGGAATGACTTGCCCTGAGAAAGATTGAAATCCCCTGGTGGTCTTGCAGAGAACAGATTGCCTGGTCGGTTAAGTCCCTGTAACTACACACCGTCCTTGTTTAAAACTTTAAAACCCACTCTCCATTTGGGACCAAATGACAGTTTTCTTCATCGTCCTCTTTTATTTTTTTATAAAAAGACAACCAAGGCATTTATCAATTGTTAGCTTAGCAAAAGCTGGACGTAAAATGCTCCTTTGTCCCAAAAGGGGCTTTATCTATGACTTATCGACACAACTCTCACTGACTCCGTCGGAGAAGAGGGAATTTACATCTCTCCAACTGTCAATCAAGACGTACAATAGTAAGAGAGAGAGTGGGATTTAGAAAGTATTGTAAGGCCAAGTCGGGAGTTTTTGAAAAGCTTGAGTGAGAAAGAGAGTGTTTCGAGTCTGAAGAAGTTGCCACACAATCGACGAGGATTATATACTGTTACAGCGAGGAGTAGGTGAACATAGCCAGTCGAGAGGACCAAACAAGGGATTGTGTCCTCTCCATCTTTTTTTAAAAACTTTTTTTTTATTTTGTTCAATTAGATTTTAACAAACAGGGCGCTCAGAGGTGCAGTCTTCCTGAAAATCGTAGTTGACGAAACGACAAACAGCACAACAAACGACAAATTGTTAAGGGCGAGGTGCTTGGGGGATCTTAATTGCCCGTAATTGCCACGCCACAATATACGCAATTTCTACTTTTGACCGATTGTTGGGACTATGCGCTATTCAGAAATCCCGGCAGGGGTGTCAATCGACCAGCGGGAGACTTTCGCAAACTTTTCACACGAACTCTGCCAGGATCTTCAACAGGTGTTTTTAGAATACTTTTGTTTTTAGGAAAAAAAACCCGGATGGCCTTTCTCTGTTTCTCAGTGTGGATATTGAAGCCTGTAATTAACGCAGACATTTCACACCTCTCAGGTCTAGATCTTTTACCTGCGATGTCGCTGTTGTGAGGGAACCCGCTGATTTTGTTTGGCTTCCGTTCACACCCATATCGGCCGTCATTATCCAGAGACCACGACGAAAAAAAAACCACGACAAAAATATTTCGAAATTGACAAGATAACATGTAAACAAGTAGGCATTCTGTTGGACTCGTTCAGTTTCGTTCGTTCCGTTTAACTTCTTTTTTAAATTCTATAAACTAAATTCACTTGAATGGATTCATGCATATTCAATTCATTTGACACCGTCTTAAACAGTTCTGAGACTCATGACAAGAAAAACAGAATCGCGTCTTCTCAAAACAACATCCCCTCCGCCCAAGGCAAGCCTGATACCCAATAAAAACTGTGAGAAAAAGGGGAGAGTGTTTACTTTGGATTTGTTATCAAAGAGGAGGGAGGGGGTCGAACCGGCATTTTCGCTGTACACATACTTTCAATATTGGCGATTAGAAGACAACACGATGCCCGTTAAAGTTTCATTGTAGTTGCCAGGTAAAAACAATACGAGTATAATTGCGGCCAATTCTTGCAACAATGGAACTGTTGGAGATCTCCTTTCACCGCCAACCATCATATTATCAAAGTTCGCGGTTACTGATGCTACTGCGGAGCGGTCGTCGCCCCTTGCCCCGGATGCGGCATGTGCTCCCATACAGCCCCTTTCACTGGGATGTAGTTGAGCTGTTTGCTACAGAGCGAGTTTCCCGATTTTCTGCTCTTTAGACTTTGTCAGCTTCATTTAGACGTAATTGGCAGGTAGATTACAATCTTTCAGGTCCAATTCGATTGACGACCCTCTGAGTGGCTTCAAGATACGCACAACAGAACCAGCGCTGTAATTGCCGGCACACCTTACTTATCTGTTCAGGCATTTAGAGGTTTCATCGCTTTCGACGTGACAAAAAAGGCGAATGAAAAAAATTCTAACTGCAACTATAATTACCTCGCAATTAAATAACATACATTAGCATTTACGCCTTTTGCGCAATTCTTAACCCACTCATTTGTCTTGATCACGTGACCGACACTATAGCCTCAGGCGATGACTGGCCGTCGGCGCATAACTCGAAAGGTTTTTTGCTCTTTGAAGGACGGTGCAGACAATTTGCCCGACGCTGCTGTTATGCTTAACATTTCACTAAACTTAAAACCCCACAAAGGGAATCTTGAACCCTTTCCTTCATAGTACTCTCCCTCAAGCATTCAACTGCGGTACCTAAAATCATCCTCGTCTGATCTTTTCGTCAAAAATTCCTCCCAACATTTCTCGCTGGTTAATCAGATCATTTGCTGACCACGTGACACGATTTACTTAGCCCGCTGACGCTTTTTGTGAGGCTCATGGCCGGCGATGCTTACAGGTCTGGTGCGAATCCCCCATAAACCAATGTTTAAAACCTCGGACAGCGAAGGCCACACAAATGGTGTAGATTGGGAATATTGGGATAGATAACTGCACGAAAACAAATAAAATTTTAAGTTGCGACAGAAGAGCAGTTTTCCACATTCGGCATTAGACTCAAGTTTAATGTGCGAACTACATCACCAAATGGTTACTTATACAGGTTGAAACTCATGCACACTCCTCAATCTTTCCATAAGTGTCCTTTAACACCCTAAAGTTGTCGTCATTAACATTTTAAATGAGGAATTTGCTACCTTCTTTCTTAAGTTGTCTTGTATTTGTACTTTATTCAGTTATGTGACTCCATTTGCGTGATCCGAATCCAAGCAGCGACCATCGGTTGTCGAACTAACATACTATATCAGAGTTTTCTTTCGACTGGTAAACAGGCAAAATTAGTCAAGTTTATGTCTTGGGATTTGAAAGTCTCTCTGCGCTTTCTGTGGCTTTGTCACATTACAACTGTTCGTGTCCAATGTTTTGAGTCGCAAAACAAATAAAAGTTTTAAGCGCAATTCTATATACCTATCATTCAACTTCGACTGTTACTTCAAACTGTAACAAAACAGCGCAGTTTTGTCTTTCGGTCACAGACGCCATGCAATCGAAGCTTTTGACGGGGGCCTTTCACATTTTACCGCAGGACAAAAACGAACATCGTTCAGTTCGTTTTCAGGAGCACATTACACGTCTCCGCTCCAGTGATAATGACCAATTTCGGAGATTATGCATATTAGGGCAGAATGGCGTAAAAACAAACAAAGAGAGCAAATCGCAAGAAGTCACCACCTCGTCTGGCTCGGCTGTATTCGTTTTTGTCAGCCCCTTGTACAAAGTTTATCTCTCTGTTCTGACGTTGATCTTCTGTCTGAAAGGAGATGCTGACGAAATTACCTATTAAGTACAGTTGGTGGAGGGTAATTGGGCGCATCTTTTAGACCAAGCTGATAAGTTCATCAGGCAGCCGTTGAATAGGTCAATTCTGCAAATACTCGCCCGGAACAATACTCTGATTGATGCACTTGTCCAGAACTTACTCGGGCCAGCTAAAAACTTTGCAAGGCTTCCACCAAACCGTAAAACTTTATGTTTTGTCTTTTTTGTAAAGGCACGGAATATTTTTAACTTCAAATTTTCTCCTCTGTTAGCACACAATCGGGCCGGTGTACAATTAGTCGCTAACGAATTCCCTCATTTCAAATCTTGATAATCTGGCCCCAATACCGTCTGAAGACGGAGAAGAAAAAAACCTGGTACCGCTGTCTTTCCATGCATGTTGCAAATAAGACTCAAGAATGGCCCCACGCAAGGTTTTGTGTGCAGTTACTTTACTGGAAATATAATTACCTGTCGGAAAATTTCCCCCTCTAATTTCACCGGTATGACTAAACTTTTGGCTGGGCTGCTCTTTCCGTCCCTGTAGGTAACCTACTTGGGAACGCTGATTATGAGAAAAAGGCGCCTATTAGCGCAAGCGAAATAGATACTTTCTTTACCAAGCTCTAATTCAGTGCCGTGAATACGTTGTTAAAGGAACAGGGGACACTCGAAGATTTCGAGAGGTCTTAGCATTCTAAACAGTGAATGCGTGGAGAGAAGTACAACTATGACAAAGACGCTCTGAGTAGCCCTTTTCTGGGCGATAAAGCCAACTAACCATTCATCAGTGGGCGGGAGAAGGAGCAAATTATGCCTCGTTTCGTTCGGAAAAATTCCTTGTATTTCAAAGACTCTCTCCCTCCTGGAATATTTTGTCCGGCGCGCTGAAAGGCTCGCCTTCCAACTGTCAATTATCATAAGTGGACTTGACACCCCCCTCAATGGACGAAATCGACCACATTCAAAGAATATTGAAAGAAACAGCATGAGGCTGCAATAATCCCGATCGAACCTGACGAAAAGTAAAGTCTACCGCTTTTGGTAATAGTGTCTGCCTACTGTGTCTTTTTCATGCTCTGCACAAAAAAACACCAAGCGCTTGTTTTTATCGACGACAACAAGGGAGTTATAATTGCCACGTAATTGTTAGTGCCGACGGAAATGCAAGGGGCAAGAATGAGAATAAACCAGTCTCCAACAATCGCTCAGAGACGGTCCCCATTGATAAAATCAAAGTCGATGCTCCTCATGAAAACATTCAACCAGCACTGAGGTTTCAATTTAATGTCCTAACGCGTTTTTTCTCTCGCAGAGTTTGAAACACAGTGACACAATTTGATCAGATATTGTAACAGAATTTTTTTAATCATCTGATGAGAACAACCACATCGCGATGACGTTCTACCCCCGCCGACATAACCTATCGACATCAGGGAAGAGTATTTTTGAAATTAATCGAAACCAGGCGGACAAACTGTAATAATGAAACGTGCGGCACTTTTTGTCCTCCGAATAGTCCGTGCACATGCGGTATACATCTACACGCGTCTGTCGTGTTTTAAGAGAAATGTCAAGTTTGTACTTGAAGCAAGTTTAGAGTATGATTCGATGTAATGGAAGTACGGAGCTTAGGCAGTGTGACTTAACGAGAATATCGTGATACAGAACATAAACAAAGACCCACTTCATCAGAATATCCGTCCGTATGTTGAAACTGAGGGACTTGCATGTGTACATAGCTACATTTATTGACCGAATAACCATTCCCATACAAAGACACAAGTATACATACATACATACATACATACATACATACATACATACATACATACATACATACATACATACATACATACATACATACATACATACATACATACATACATACATACATACATACATACATACATACATACATACATACACATACATACATACATACATACATACATACATACATACATACATACATACATACATACATACATACATACATGCATGCATGCATGCTTACATACATACATACATACACATACATACATACATACATACATACAGACAGACAGACAGACAGACAGACAGACAGACAGACAGACATACATACATACAGACAGACAGACAGACAGACAGACAGACAGACAGACAGACAGACATACATACATACATACATACATACATACATACATACATACATACATACATACATACATACATACATACATACATACATACATACATACATACATACATACATACATATATACATAAAATTAGATGGAAATTATTATGTCTTTGTAAAAAATTGCGCAGTGAAATCACAAATTTCACAATGAGTGTCAGTCTGTCAAATCCAATAAAAATGAACAAAATTAAGACCTACAATTTTGATCTTTAGGTTACAGCATCATCGTTGGCACTGCTGTAGCGCAGAAGCAGCGTTTGACATTTGCACTCATCTTGCTTTGTGAGGTAAGCAGTCGACAGCGTATTTATTAAAAGATTATTTGTGTCATAAGTTAATCTTAAACGAATATTAAAGTCTCACCCTATCGGAGAAAATACTCAAATTAATTTCTGGCAGAGTGAGATTAATTTACGGCTAGGCGGGAAGTCATTTTGCAACCGGAGTAGTTCAAACAAGTCAGCTGACACATCAATTGGAATTATCTTTTTTTCCTCCTATTTTCATCTTGTCGGGAAAAGTGGATAGGTTGCGTGTTGTGAAGATGAACTCATTACAGAGAGCTTGGCGAGCGGATGGCACAGTTGTCATTCAGAGCGCGTGCGCAGTGCTGCGGTTCGTGGCGGGGCCGCGCTGTATTTGTAGTGGCTTGTTTGTTTCTTTGTTTGCTAATGCGTTCGACATAACCAAACGATATGGAGCACAAAAGAAATATAAACTGGAAAGGGCTGGACAATCAAACAAACGAATCGACAAAGAGAGGTTTGCTTGTCAGGTCGTCGCGACTACAGTCGACGTCACCCAAGCTGAATGACAGGTAATTTTGTTGTAATTGACAAAAAACGACATCATTGACTCTGTCGATTGTTTCGCACGATACATAAACAGTTGAAACAACGTCCAAGTTAGTAAATATCATTTCACTTGCGTGTTCTACCGGATGTTTCATAGCGATCGTCAACAAACCAGAAACAACTAAATGTACAGAAACCGTTGAGACTCAAAAATGGTGTAAATTATACATTTGCTGTCTTGTCATTTTATTAATTTAATGTGTACATGTGGGTGTTCACGGAGGAATATTTAAGTAATGTTCATTCCGTTGAAACCTACACGGACTGATAAAAATTGTTTTTTCCCTCGCCTTATTCTTCTGACAACATGACTGTCATGGCAACGAGTGTCTTGATGTTGGCAGTGATGACGCGCCATCAGCTTTTGGGCGACTCAATATACGTTTACTCCTGACAGAGGCATTTTATTGATTCGATCTCCTCGGCCGACCTTCGATGTGTTGGAGCGTAACTTGAGTTACTATGCGGCGATAGTGCCCCTACATAACCGGTCGTATTTACAAATTCCACTACCATATCCCTGAAAACTTTAAGCAGGACATGTTTCCTGGCCTAGGAAGTGCACACGAAAAAAACCGCCTGCAGTCCGGCCAAGTAAATTCAGTGCGATTTTTGATTGCAGTTGATAAAGCCACAGTAACTGTATATATCTTTTGACATTTTACAGTACATGTATTTGTATTCTTTGTGTCACCTATGGTTTCTGCGCATGCTTCATATAGCATGTTTAATTAAATATCCAGTATTTTGTTTGTCAATGCAGCGTGCCAGCCTGTGACGTGCATTGTTATCGTTGACAAATGAATTGAAGTTCAGATCTGAATTTGATTATCAACCTAACAGTGCAGAACACAGATATCGACCAATGTTGACAAACTTAATACTGGGTATTTCAACACGCTAAGGGAATTACATCTAGAAACTGTTGCTGATCCATGCTTTGCAAATTAGAAAAAATGTCAAAAGTTATAGATATTCCTTCTAAAGGAAAGTTGCTGTAACTCTGTGGATAATTTACAGTATATGCACTGTTCACAATATGTGATGTTATTGTCGACAAACGAATTCTTGTCCGGACTTGAATTCATTTGTCTACAAAAACTTTGCACACAACACAATAGTAAATTTGTTCCATTTGTTCAATGTCATTTTATATTGTTCCACATCAGCAGTATGGCAACTTGAACTCTAGGCATTTTGACACGTGATGTTAAGGGTGGAACAAGAAACTGGTTTTTCACTGACATGACAAAAAAAACTGGAAACACATCAAGAGTTACATCTGATGAAAGTATAGCATTTTGGGTAGTTGTACAGCACTAAATAATAAGTGTAGTATGATAGCCATGCAGTGGATATACAATCATGAGTATCTAGTCGCGAGTGTAGCAAACTGATGTCCGAATATGCAATCATTTTACCTTCAAAATGATGCAACATATGTCAAGCTTTAAGATCATGACTGATAAGTTGCCGTTGAACGTGTCGTTGTCTATATTAACCTTTTCGAGTTTGTTTTTAGTCACAGTATTTTCATGAATCTTGTGGAAGATTAAGGTCCTAATGGGAACTTTTACCTAAAATAGATGTATGTAAATGGGTTATCCTTTAATGTCAATAAATAAATAAATAAATAAATAAATAAATAAATAAATAAATAAATAAATAAATAAACTTTCAGCTTTTCTTCGCACTGATATACATGAAATCTTTCCTGGTGCTAAAAGTAACATTTCAAAGTCTAAGCGAACACAGTTTTGCACTCCTGGATGTGGCCTCCGAGCGGGGTTGTAGTTGTTCAGTCGCTTTTCTCCAATTATGATCCCAGGAACTATAATTACTGCGTATAGGGTAACGACACTAGATATGCCAAAGTGTGCGGGTGATTCATCATTTAATGCGGACACTCCCCACTTACGACGTGTTTGTTGAAATAGTTGACTCTCCTCACCGGCGAGCGTCTTGCTAAGTGGACGGGACAGCGGCTCGTATCGGGTACTCCATTGTCGCATTAGGGGTCCTTGTGGATGTCAGATTAGGTCGCGGTGGTCAAGCCGCTATCATGTACAAGTCGGCGCTCGTCAGCATGAACCTCGCATCATTCCACTTTCCTTGTCCATTATAGGAGTAACATAGGTCGAACAAGTAATCAACTTCTTGGGTCTGCAACGCTCAATATTTGATGTGTGTGTAGCTTTAACTTGTACGCGTGAAAACAGACTTTCAGGAAAGACTGGTATGAATTAGAAAAGTGAATATAACATCAATAAAATATGACAGCAATCGAAATATTGATTCACTGAGACGCTTGATTCACGGTTTTAAAAGTGTTTGATAGACCCTTTTATCATCTCTGACTAACGTTCACTTGTTCCGCTGAATAAAACTTCGCAGAAACCTAAGAATATTTCATCTTTTCGGCTCAAAAACAACACACAACAACACTGATTTCAAATCGAATTTGTCAATTTCATTTTTTTGCCTGTTCCTTATGGATGATTGCCTCGACAATCATGTTATAAGAAGAAAGAGAGAACTGCAAGGACTTACTAATATCGCAGTTTATTCAATTTGGACGGAAAGGCAACACAGTTGGATACAAGAAAAACTACCCCGCCTTCTCAGGAGGTGTTTATTTAGTTTAGCCAATTAGTTATCCAAGCTTGAACGGAGGTGTCAAGTTGAGTCCCGTGCTCGATTCCTGACCAGTGCACGCACACGATTTTCATCCATGCGCGTGCGACTTGAACCTTTGGATACAGAAGTGACTGACCAATATCAGGTTTTAGAAGTTAAGTTTGAAATTACGGCACCAAAAGAAATTGTGCCTGCTATCGACAAAGTTTAGAGTAACTATACGAAGTGATTTTTGAGTTCCGAAGAAATATAAAATGACGCTTTTTCAGCTGAAGTTACCGAGCCATCACGCCCACTAGATTTATGCACTTAGTTTGTCGGATTATTCGTGTTTCACTTGTTTGCTACCAGCCTTCTCAGAGATCAATCAGCGGTGCGAAATTTTAAGGCACTTCCACTTACAAATAGAAACGAAATTACCCATCCCTTTTGCGTAAACACAGTCGATTTATTTTTATTCCAGATTGAATGTGATGATCGATCAATGAGCTGAAGAGTCATGACCGCCCCACGATCGCTACAGTCCCTCAAGTTCCACCGGGGGGAGGGGGAGGGTGTATCTGCTGTTCACTAAAACGAAGAACCCAATCAACGTCAGAGGAAGAAGTCCCTTCCCTCTAAACACGCGCAGCGCACGGAACGTGATCCAACGAACCCTTTTAAAAAGGTCAAGATCATCGCGCTGGAGAAATCGCAGGAATGCCAACAATACCACGGAAGGAATATCCCAGGCAGACGCGACTGAAGACATATCACTTGAATCTCCCGATGCCGTTGGTGAAGAAAAAAATTCTTGCAGCCCTCCGTGTTTATAAGCATCCAGAGATATGCATTAGTTGGGCTGTTATTTCAAGTGTTTGTATCCTAACAGATACTTAATACGCTGTATTAGTACCCAATATATACATACTTGGTCGCTTTCTACCCGTACTCCACTCTGCCTGGTTATTTTCATAGCGTTTACAGGGACAGTGGTGAGACCTCAATGCACACAAACAGAGCAAGGGTGCTAATAGAATAAGTAGACGCTCCACTATCTTATTGTGTACACCAGTGACTCGGCTATTTGTTGATATATGCTACCCGGCATAATGTTAATACTAAGAGCGATCAGGTCATTAATGTTCCCGGCCGAAATCGAGTCCAATAACAACAAATTCTTACTCTCTCGCGGATATCGCTTTCCCATGCCACCATCATCGAAGATTCTTACCAGGCCCCCATCAACCGGCCATCGGTCACGAATCGCTTGGACCAGACCGTGTCGTCGCTCCACGTTTCCCTGGCAACGGAGGAAGGAAGCGATGCGAAATGGGACATCCCATAAAAAGCGCAGTGGAATGGATTTCCTTTAATTGTCTTGGCAGTTGCTGGATCTGTCATTATGGTGAGCGGACCACACCTTCTCGCTTTGACACGGCCCATGGCGTCCGTGAGTCTGGTGTGAAAACGTGCAAACAAGCATTCCGAAGAGGGCAGATGAGAAAAACAGACGACAACTCAGTGATGCTCTTTGTTCTTTTAATCCTCAAAGAAACAGATGAACGACATTAGTGGCTCGAATATGACCAGTTCATTCACCTTAGTTCATTTAGGCATTGATTTTAAAAAAAGTCGACTCGAGCTGAGTTCAACATTAAGTCTAGTGTGCTATTGGACAAAGTTTACGAGACTAGCTGGATCAATCAAATGTGGATATTAAATAATAACTCTGAACAATTATTACGTCTTTCACATACAATATTAATCAATCTGATTGTGACCATTGTAAAGTCATCTTATTCTTTTCCACCTAAATAATTTCGTATACAAGATATTTACGTAGGAAAAGAGTAGAAATATCAAAAGGTGGGGTGATTTTGCTCTCAACAATTGCTAAAGGAAGCTGAACTTTTGGTATACTTTTATCATTTTCTTCGGTATCAGACTGACTTTCCAAGGGTCAAAGTCACGTCTATTGCTTGTGTTTCTATGCCATGCAATGCCTCTCCAATGATCAACCATGATAAAAATTATGTTGATCATGAGAGTCACTGTACACGTTTTATTGGAGAAACCGTCGTTTTATGTATCCTTTTGCACTCGAAGAAAATTGTTTAACTGCTTTCTCTTCCTGTTTAGTTTTTGTGGAAGGTTGAAGATATGAATCGCCAACCACACCGTCAGTTTTGTTTCCATTTTACTGAAGTTCAAAGAAAATTAAAAAAATGATTTCCAAAGACATAGACTTTGCTTTTTGAGTTCGTTATATACAGTCCCGGTATTCTGTCAATAAAGAACTTTTATTTTTATGGTTTTATGACTGAACGATGATGGATTCATTGAAGATCTAAATAACTTCAATTTTGACAACTGTGCGTCACGAAATAACAACAAAAATATGAACGTTTTATTTTAGCATCTTATTTGTGACAGGGACGAACCGTGATGGAAAAGTTTCGTTGCGAACTGAAAATCAATGGTGAAGAAACGCTACTTTGCACGCAAATTTATCAAATATCTGTCGACTGTAACACTTAGAAATTTCCGCGCCACTTGACACAGGGCTGTTCAAGACATCAGAAGCAGACCCGCCGAAAAAACGATTTGTTCGTGTCATCTGCAAGTGGACGAGAGCTTTGCCGAGGGGAGTGCCGTCGAAGGAAGGATTCTACGTCGCGTGTTAAGGGACAGAGAAGCATCCACGGAAGATTCCGCCGATTGAGTGCCGTCACAGCACTCAAACAACATGCACCGAACGATTTACACCTGCACTGTCTTCGTTGAGCGACTGTGACCTTGGCAGTGTCTCTTGACCCCTCATATCTGGCTGTCCAGTATCAAAATTCCTTCAAGTGCATTTCGGGCACCGAGTACGTCACTCTGCCAAACTGACGTGCGAAAACAAATATCTGGGCTTGCACAGAAACAAAACCAGCCTCAGTATACGGATGTGGAAACGAACCCTGGACTCCAAATCTAGTCATCAATATCACAACTACAATAAAAAGTAAATTAAGAAAGAAATAGAGAAAGTAATCCTTGGTTTTCCAAGCAGTGACATCGGCGACACATCGTTCGAGCACAGAAAGTGAGAACTAAGCGGATACATATATTTTGAAAAATACTACCCATCCCTTTCCTGTTTTAATAGGGAATTAATTTCATACTCGATCGATGATGTGCACATATGTACCATCCACAACAAAGTGTGTGGCCAAAACTGCACTTGTAGCGTTGGAAAACGAGTATCCAGTCAGTCATGTAATTTTGTACAGCAACAGTTATTACATGAGATGACAAAGGTTAATAAAGTTGCAAACTTTTCGATATTTACTGTTTATGTATGTATGTATGTATGTATGTATGTATGTATGTATGTATGTATGTATGTATGTATGTATGTATGTATGTATGTATGTATGTGTTTGTGTGTAAGGATGGATGGATGGATGGATGGAGGGGTGGTTCAAGGGATGGAGGGATAAAAGATGTATTGGCAGACAGACTAATAGGCAGCAGGTCGGCCACAAGTACATAGAATGTTGGATTGACAGACAGGCAGAAAAATAGATACAGAAATATACAGTTAGACAGATAGATATACGGATAAATATATATAGACATATAAAGTCAGATAGACAGAGAGATAGACGGAGAAAGAGACAGAAATAGACACAAGACAGACAGGCAGATAAAACGACACACAGAGGATGATAAAGAGACACTGCGATAGACAGGAAGGCACATAGACAGCCTAATGTTGGCACTAAACGGTAGGCAATGATCTAGGTCATTTTGAACAGTGACAAGACACACCGTATGCTGTACTTGAATTACAAGGCAGTCAAAATATTTTGATTGAATAATTTTCCTTGCGAGTCTTGCAGATTTCATTCGCGTCAATCGAATACCAACACCCTTTCATCGGAAATCTCCACAGATATTCCGAATGCATCTGCAAAATTCCGGCGTATTGCGTTTTCATAATGAAAAATCCTGGGCCGCGTATTGTGATGCTATGGATGTCCCTTCATGTCATCCGTGGATAATTTTATTAAAATAGGGATTACGCCACGAAGAAGCGGCCATAAAATACCTCAAACAGAGTTCTGAAATTCCGCCCCGGCATTTCTTATTAAATAAAGAAAATTCTGCACGAGTTAAAAACGTAGGAGCATGGCGGTGTTTTCATTCTGCTCATCTCTGTGTTAAAACAGTGATTACAGACTTTCCGACTACACTGTCAGCTGACTGTGCTGACCCGCTCGTCTATCTCACACATGGCTTCCCGTGGAAACCAAAATTTGGTATAAATCGGTTTCAAATTTTACGGCTATCCGTAAAAGCGGAGCTATTACTCAACTCCGCAGCTCAAAAAACACCAAAGCCGCAGACAATGTTTGCCCCAAATCGATTTTTGCGGGAAAACACGAGCCGATGGAAAACGTTATAAACGCCCCAAATTATGTGTTCTCTGTCCTAAACGCAAATGAGGACTAAAATTGAAGCGAAGAGACGAGACGACAATTTTCCTCCCTCGATCTTTTTGGCGGGAATATTTAGGCGATCGGAAAACTGCAATTATGGACTTTGTGTAAATATTGTGAACAAACGCAACCGAGCAGAATGCACTTACATGAGTTTTTCATTAGAGCAGTTAACAGACGACGCCTACCGTCTTTATCTGAAGCTGATGAGCCCTCTCGCCGCGAGTTATATCATCCCTGGTTCATCCACATTGTTATTTTAAGTTGCAAAATTCTCACGATTCCTTTCAAGTCTTTCTATTTACAGATGGCATAATTACGTCACTGGCAAAGAATTAAACGTATCGAGTAGAGAAGTTACCGCAAATAGATAATAGAAATCATCATAGCTAAATTTAACGCTAGAGAGTTGTGACTTTTGATATATTTTTATTTTGTTCTATTTTTAAAAAACACAGTATTTTGATGTACTGCCAAAATAACATCGAATCCCTGGCGTTCGACTTGTGAACACAGTCTGCCTATGTGTACTGTTCAATTTTAATCAACAGGATTTTAGTCCCGACATGAATTCATTTGACTGCATATTTTACACATTGCGTTGTGTCGGAAGTGAGTCTACCGTAATACAATGTACTTCATACATGTTGTATATGATTTCTCGGAGAAGAACAAGATAATGTCTTAGTTTTGCAGGAGAAAAAATAAAATGTAATCACAAGTTACTGAACTATTTTCCCTTAAAAGGAGCGCCACTTGGATATGTCTCTGCTTCTTGCACGATTTATACCGAACAGTTTCTCTGCAACTGATGTGCCACGCGATTGTAAACGTTCGCAAAGGTTCATCTTTGTACGCCAATACTCTTGAACAGAGGGGCACAGCTGTGACGGGATAAACTTTCGGGCAAAAGAGTCATAATATAATATAAGATTTGTGAACTGTTCTTGCTAACCTTGCATATCGATTTTATATTTTTACTGACCAACCTCATACATGCGGCGATCAAACACAACTTCCCATTTAACTGATACAAAGATTTCAGCCTATTGGCAAGTTGCACGTGCCTTCATTCTCCTATCTGTGATGGCAAGGGGGAAGGCCGGTGTGAGAGTACATAAAATTCTTACACTCATTCATGTATACGCTTTAACTTTAGCATCATTGAGACTGCTATAAGAACCATTTTCAAAATATGGGATTTAGTCACTTTCCTGAAAGGTATTCTTTAGCACTGAGGTCGTGTAGTGCTCTCATGGTATCCTACGACGTTTGTTATCCCGGTGGCGCTACATAGAAATATACTGAGATGCTATCTTTATACTTTAATAGTGTGCATCTATATCTGCTTAAGGCTCCTCGTCATATATTGATATAAAACAAATTAAATTGGGACAAAGTTCAATAGAAGTACATTTCTATACGTCATGATGCTTGGCTTGCAGAGATAACTTCTGCCGCCTTTCGACGGACAATGTTTTGTTGAAAATACATATACTTCAATAATATTTGATAGGAATGGTTCTTAACAAAACGAAGATCAATGAAGTTGAATGTGTTTCACATTCTATCGTGCAACATAGGAACTCAACAATATGTGACTTCATCCGTTTACCTTGTGTCAGAATTGTTGTTTTTCACTGTTCCTACTGTATATTTTTTCCTTACATATAACAGTTCTACCTCCATGAATGTCATGTAGTTTGCTGGGAAAAATTAGGGGAAAAACTTTCATCCATTAAAGTAGAACAGTTTAGAGTACATCCGAGAAGTCGCCACCTCTATGTATGTCTGCGCACTAATAGGAGATAATGAAATCAGGCTCGTTCGCAGGTCGATGAGTTAGGCGCCACAAAAAGAGGAAACTGTCATCGGTGATTGGCACCTGCAATCCACCGATTCCGCTCTGTATCGACAGTAATGGTGATAAACACTAAAACGATTAAGAAAATTCCAAGGAAAACGCATTAAGTGTCTTGCCATCCTGGAACCACGCGGGAAAACGGCAGTAATGGGTTTAAGATACGGCAATTTAGCTGTAAGAGCAAACTGATGATCTACTTGGCCGTAATGGGTTTCTAATGGTGCCCACAGGACCAGCAACTTCCAGGCTGTCGGTTAAATATTTTGGAGAGGAAAGGCACACAAATTGAATACCCATTCGAAAAGCTTTTTCATTTTTTTTTCGACAAAAAGGTTAGGCATCAACAAATAAAATGAAATGTAGTCGCCGCTATCACAAAGGTTGACGGTATAAACCCATGAAAAGCAAGCACGGTTACGAAGCAGCATTTCACTATATTGATATCGCGTACAAAATTAACTTTAGAAATGCTATTTTAAAGATACTAGAATTTAAATATGTAAAGAACAGTATTTCTCTTGAAGGACAACAACATACCCAAAAATGGTCATTGATGACCTTGTATACGCAGACTCATACATTGTATCTCAGAATAACATCTCGGATGTACTCTGATTATGGGATTCTTCATGATTGTGTCAATCAAGAGGTTTACAATTTGCATAAAGATGGACAATTTCAATTTCGTACAATGCAATATGGCAGCCATTGTGCTTGACCTGACAGACCTGTTTCAGTATTCACACTCTGATAATGATGCGTACTGTATGACCTTTGACCTGAGTCGGCCCAATGCGCACTTGCTCTTTCGTTGGAGTAATTAAGAAAATAAGGCACAGCATTTACGTGAAGATTAATATCTTTGAAATTTGTATTTTATGGCTCGCAACAATCTGAATATCACAGCTCTCATGAAGATCCAATATAATATTTTCCCGCCCGCCAAATAAAAAAACCAACAAAAGCGATCGTCTGATAAATGTGTTCCTTTCTTTACTTTTACCCAGAATCCCTTACATGTCGAAGGTGCTGTAAATAACTTCAAAATATTTAGAAAATGTGATTGCAACTTCAAACAATTACAGATAACATCAAGACCGGTAGCCGTATCATAACTTCCGGAGGATTTAAAAAATTATTTCGTTGACGTTGAGGATTGGTGATTTTGAAATACGCACATACACAAACTGTCTGTGTCGAAACTGGCCATCAATCCAAGGAATATTAGATATTAGATATTAACAATTAGAAAAAGAAAGCCAATCTTAGTTTTGCGAACAAAATAACCCTGACGTTGAAGTTGAACTTGTTTATCCATGCTTGCATTAAAGCAAAAGCGTGGCCGACGAAATTTGATTTATGTGTGTTGTGATATAAGCTTATACTCTTTTTATTCTGATGTAGGGATTTTGGTCCCATCCGTAGTATACTCCACATGCACTTGGCGTTGAAGACATAAAGAAATACAAAATATCAAAGTCAGTAAAAGGGCAAGGATAATAAGGAACGAAAACAAAGGTCGGCAGTGTCTCTGTCCTTGGTGCTGTGTCCGTGCCATGGAGAAAAAATTGCTAAGAATGACACGCTCGTCTTCAGTCGGTTTGCAAAGTTTGCTGTGGTGCGGCTTAGCTGCATGCGACGATAGAGACTGAGAGCCAATAACGCAATAAAACACCTATCAAATATATTACCTGCTTTACCAGTAGTTTTATTGTTGTCAAATCCAGCAACCGATTACAACAAGATCAACCATACCCAACGCGCGTACTCACGGCGAGTCTCCCCCTATTCAATAGAAATATTAGTGCAAAAACTTCATTGACGCGATTCCACTAAGAGTGTTTCGGCGATTACGCGGCTTGCATTTGGAGTGACACGCGGAAAATAATCGATCTTCTTAGCCATAAGCACGGTCTTTAATAATGTAATTCCCGTCATTCAAAATTGTGAAATATAAGTTTATTAATCTAACTAATTTATGGGATTATGGTGAAGTAGAAGAGAAAATGCTTTTTATTCTACGTTAAGCCTTTACCTATTTTGCTAATGGTTTGCCGTGTATAGTCAGCGTTCCAGAATTTACGGGATTCGAGTTCTTTGAGACGGAGTTCTTTGCCTTGCCCGCGTATGTGGACAAACAAAATCGGGTTTTGATACGCATTGGTCGGTCAGCATTTATGGATTTTTCAGTCACAGATTAGTAGAATATTAAACACGCTCGAATGTTCAGATTTGGTTACTTTATCCTGTATTGTATGTGGATTTTTTTCACAGCGGGACGGATGCGTTCTGCCCCTTACGGAAGACAGGTCACTGCAGAGGATTTCAGAAGTTCCCGTTGAAACAAAACTATCATCTAATGTGTGATTATTAGAAAAAAATCCCGGCATATTCTACACATTAGGCGACTCTGTTAGTTCATAAGATAAATCACTTTCCACATCAACTTTAGATTGTGTATTTCACTTTTAGCTTTGACATAAAAGTTTGCACACAACACACGGGTTAGGCATTGCGAAATGCTGAACACGGGTACACTGCTTTAAAACCGACCATGAACATAGAGACGACGTGACGTCAACGTATGATAAGATGAGTCTAAGATCTGACCACAGTGTATATGCAGAATGGTTTTCCATTTGCATGAACAACCCGGCACGTCATCAGCATACATTTCCAGTAGACACTAGCAGAAAAATCGCTGCTCTTTATGTGGTCTGTAAACAAGTCTGATGGCATGTGTTATTGACCATTATTTCATCACCATGCATAATACCGTTGGCCATAGTTTTCTCTACTGTCCATAATAATACATGTACCGAATGATATAATTACCCTTCAAACAACCCCCTCCCCCGATGCAAAAATAACGTCAAAGAACGATGACTTTGTCAATTGAAGGACAAGTAAGGACAATTTAGCGAAAATCTGCAGCTGCATCGTAATGCTTTTGTAGAACTGGTGTGTCATCCTGGACTTTCCCTTTTTGTTTTTTTCAAACATGTTTTTGTTTCAGTGCACTAATTCATGTTTTTGAAAGTGTTAATGATATCTTCAATAATATTTAGTCGTGCAATGTAAGACAGACATTTTTTTCGGTAGCCTTATAATTTTCTTTAATGGACATGGGTATATCACACAATTCATTTTAAAAATCTGCTTTCAAAATTATCATTCAGCGAATTAGTAAAATATAGGAGAGAAAAATTTACAAAACTGGTTTTTGGACTTGGTTGAAAGGTATTAACATAAAAGATTACGTCTATACTATTTCGTCTGGGTGAGCTTGGCGGTAAGGGATAAACCTGATACCGACACTTAGCTCTGAAATGAAGTGACATGTTTCATTCAATTTGATATAGTGATGATCACGAGAGAGAGAGAGAGAGAGAGAGAGAGAGAGAGAGAGAGAGAGAGAGAGAGAGAGAGAGAGAGAGAGAGAGAGAGAGAGAGAGAGAGAGAGAGGTGATCATTCTCTTTGCTTTGTGTGCGGTTTCGATATGGAAAGGTTCCATCGACCACAGTTGAAGAGCGCGCTGTTACCTTCAAATGAGGCTACTTTATTATCGGGTCTGTTATCATGCGGTGTGTCATCGTCTGTAGCCAACATGTAGATTTCATACGATAAGTAGACCTTTCCAAAGGAATTCTCAGATTGCGATTAGCTTGCTAAAAGACAGATAGTTATTGACTGCAATTCTTAAAAACAAAGATTGACACCAAGAACCGGAGATGTAACAAAGTGGACCATGGTGTGAACTATCACAATGGCAATGCAAGCGTTGAAGACTTCTAGTTAAAGCTTTTAGAACAATTGCTCATCTTTGTGAAGGAAACTCGGCTTCTTTGTATGTGCGTGTCTGTCTGTCTGTCTGTCTGTCTGTGTGTGTGTGTATGTGTGAGAGAGAGAGAGGGAGAGAGAACAGATAGACAGAAACAGAGAGAGATATAGGAACGAGACAGTGTAAGCGAAAACGACAAATGGGAGATAAACGGAGACACAGAGAAGGGAAGAGACATAGGGGCCCTGTGAGAGACGTTGTTTCTAAATTTATGTTCTAGTTCTGTTCTAGTTCACCAACAAGAGAGCTATTTGTATGATTATCCCAAATGTTAATGTTACAAAGATGTAGAATGTCTGAGATCAGAGACTTCCGATCGGTGTGATTCTAGTCACTGAGTTGACATCCAATCGACGTGTGGAAGATTTTTTTAATGAACAAGCTTTCAGAATGCTCGGTCTTTTAAAACAATCCTATTAATTCATGTTCTTCCTTCCATCTCTGTTTGTATCTTTAGTATGAAGTAGATTAGAGTATTGATCGGTACATGGCCGCCAATGACTGTATGGTGAAGGTTCCACACGTTTCCTGAAGTATGTAGAACTTTTAAAAGTAGAGTAATCAGTGGCGACTTTCCTCTTCTGTTTTAGATTGGACTTTTTTTAATGGAATCTTTTCAAGAGGATTATCTGGTTCCTATATTTTTTCAACTGCCACATTGGGCTCCCTCCAGATGGTTTAGAACGCCTGATTGTTTTTCAAGTTCGACGGTGCAGACTTAATATCAGAAAGTTTGCATTTATCACTCGGACTGTTACACAATGTAACAATATTTCTGTCAATATAATTTTGCCTCAGATAGCTTTTAAAATATTAGTATCCCGACATTTTTATTCATCCAGCTTAATTATTTATTTCTATTGATTTTAATTTATGTTTCTTTATTTCAATATTTCATATTTGTCGGTGTCTGTTATTGGGCCTGTAGCCTGTTGGTTTGTCATATAAATTAATAAGAAGATAAATCAATAGAATGATCAATCGATAAATAAACAAAACAGTCATTTTGTGGAGTCCACTTCGCTCTGTTTGCTGGTACCATGTGACTAGCGACACTGATGGAGAAGTATGGGCCATAGTTGTGAGGAACCCGTGGCCCATCTCGCGTCTTGGGTGGACCACGGCACTCGGGGCAGTCACCCGGCTCTACGTCGTCTAACCCAGGACAATCGCAGCTAAAGACAGGCGTTACGAAAAACAAAACATTTCACACCTCGGCCTGATTAGCGCAGTGGGTAGCGGCAACGTCGCAGTTTGAGCTCTTGCAGGCACGTACTATTTACCGGCGATGTCTCATCAACTCGATTATTAGCCGCTGTTGAAGTGTGAACTATACCTTATGTGGAAATCCTTGGTGCTACTATTCCTTTCTCGCTTACATTGTCCCCAAGCTTTGTTTGTTTTTTCCGTTGCTTACAGACTTGTTTTTACACCAGTAGAACTTAACTGCTAAGGAGTTTCGCGTCTATCATCACCTTTCGCCAATTGTGTAGCTATCTCTCAATCAAATGTCGGTAGAATGACATTCCCCTCCTCTTCGCCGAAATCGGGATAGATATCACCCGGCTGACGAGAAAGATCCCTACTTAGCCATCTGGGGTGAATAAGTGTCGACAATGGCTTGCTGGCGATAAAGACAAGCTGTTCCACGGCGGAGAAAAATGCTGGGGAAATGACACGATCGTGCAATAACGACGGCCTCTCCCCTTGGCAGGCAGGGATCGCGCTTAAAAGTGATGGTCCGGGCAATTAGCCGCTATCGACATACGCTATTAAACCTGGAAATGTACAAATTGAAATGAGAAATATGTGGGTCGTGATCTTTAGATACGGTTGGTGTTTATTTCTGCAGCACGGCGAAACAGCCTACGAGAGAACTTTTGCGGGAAGGGGGTCATATCCACGACTGAAACCAATAAAATACATTGCAATACAAAACTTAGTATCATCAACACAATCCGATCACCGCTCCATGTTTCCAACACCCTCACTTTTTTTAATTGCACGCATCCGTTTCGCATCGCGGACACCGAATGAGTGAAAGGCTACGCTTTAAGTAGTGCATTCGTCGACGAGATAAACCAAACCGACGGCAGTAAGTGGCGATATCCCGCTCCTTGTATCTTGACAATGTAACTTTTATGTTCACCAGTTTGTTGCCCTGAAACGCACGCCGTTGAGGAGATGCGGATGTGACCGACACCACCTCGTTTTTTTAACTTGTTACCGAATATGACAACTCAAACTTCCACTACAGCGGTGTGAAATATGAAATTCACCTGTTACTTGACTCAATTAAATATTTAATGTCGCTTGATATGGAGCACATTGAATGCAATCACCGTCTTGCGAACAAGAAATTGCGTCATTTTATGTTTGCAAGTTGGGCGACTGACATGCCAAAGTAAATACTGAATTTTTTATGTGTCCCATTAATAACTTTCGCTTACTTTTATTTCAGTCTTTCTTTCCTCATAAAACATACTTCCCGTCGTCTCCTCTTCATCTTGGATAAGTGATGGTGATTTATTACGGCTGTGAAATTTGCCGAGAGCAGTCACTGATCATCGTTATGCAGAAAATTTATCATAAAGTTATCATAACAGAAAGGTAATATGTTCACAGTCCCGTTCGAAGGGATAATATTTTCCCCTATAACATCGCTAGTTAAGTGATATTGTCATTGCGGATGACGACGCTGTTATCCTTCTAGATATATATATATATACACACCAACGTGGTGGACGATACGGGTCTGTAAATCGCGCACTATCATACAGATAACAAAATAATGAACTGCGTTAGCTACAGTAACGAAATGCGATCGCACAACTCGCTGCAATATCAGCGACGGATTGAAATTCCAAACATTGCCACCGGTATCGCGTCATCGGCGATATGGTCCCCACTTTTACTTTGTTAAGACAGTTCTCGGTATTTATTTCTCCGCGAATTAAAAAAATTATACAACCGCCGATAATCACCTTTGAAATAAACATTGCAGTTGAGTCCAAATGTTTGTTTCTGAAAGTGGTTTTGTTATCGAGGCACAGGTGACCACACACACACTTGCCACTGTCAAAACCAATGCCATTTAACTTTTTTTGTATATTTTAATTCGGATGTCACGGCTCATTACAGAGCATCAGCCCCGCATATTTTATCGCCACTTCGTGCAAATGACTCCGCCAAGGCACTTCTCGCGTGATCCTCCTTCACTCGCGAAATGGCACAATCTCACGCATGACATCAGTCACACACACACGAATTTTTCATGCCATCCGCATTATCAATTGGAAACAGATTTCGGCGTGAGTGTTCTTCGGCGCACTCGGTTTCCAAGACCCGGGGAAAGTATCATAAAGTGTTGGAGGTTACGACCGCTCTTTGCCGTAAAAAGGTAGTACCGAAGCGTTCAACGACGTCACGGATTCGACACTTAGCACTCTCTCGACTCGATCACGCACGCTCTGCTCCTTTAAAGATTTTGTAGATGCGCTTCTAATGCAACCCCACGGGGGTTCACTGACAGACAGTATAGTTATCAAATTATACTAAAACACCACATTACGAAACACAAATTGAGAAAAAAAATAATAATCAAGCAGGCGAAACTGATTATAATGCATCTGACGTATTAATTGTCATTGGGACATCGATTTCAAAAGCTCTTGAGGCTGGCGTTTTATTTTACCTTTAAGAGCGTTCAATTACTCAGTCAACAATGTTTAATTAACTGAAATAAATCATCGAATAATTACTTTATGCAATTGCAATAACAAAAGGACTGCTGAGTGATGTAGTCTTTGTTTGAAGAGCCTACAACAGATAAAAATGATATCGTAATTACGCTGTGATTACATCAGCCTTGATTTTAAAGTGACAATATTTTTCGTTCGAGACCACTCCTTTTTCTTTAAGAATGGTTCACTTTGCCTCGTTTTAACATATTTTTTTAACAACAACTTAACCCTTGCCGTTTTGAATCGTCAGCTTACACACACACACACACACACACACACACACACACACACACACCACATATATATATATATATATATATATATAATATATATATATATATATATATATATATATATATATATATATATATATATATATATATATATATATATATATATGACGTTATCTGATGTGAAAATAGCATACATATTGTCCACTAAAGTTTTGTTGTTTTGGTTCAGAGATATGTTTTAAATCCTTCCTGGTAAGCGTTCCTGTAACACCAGACATTGTTTGGATTGTCGGGAAATGAACAGGATTATGTACAAAAAATGTAATGTACAGATCTGTTTGCATTTTCATAATGTATTGAATGTGTTCTGCAGTGTGGTTATAACAAGAGCCTATACCATTACGGAGCAACATAGGCTCTAGATGAGGACGCAGAATGACTGAAAATGTACGGTTTGTCAAACTTTCGACGGGCATTTCCTAAGTCAAACGGATTTTTTCCCGACAACCACGATAGACCATTCTTGAGGGAGACATTGTGCCATTTTTATAGAAACGCTGCGGTAACTTTGGAAGCAAAAAAAAGCTAAAGTTAGCAAGCAATAAAGAAGCTGCATATAAGTGTTTAAGATTATTCGTGGATATTCATAGACTATCTTACCGTCTGCTTGATGTCCACAGTTAGTGACAGCGACCAAAGTGTTGGGCAACCGATGGCAAAATGTGATTTGAGTTATTGTTAAGTTAGATTTTGGCTTTGTACATATAACTCTTATGATATCAACGTTGATAATTTCAAATCGATTATTTCGAAAGAACTCTTTCTGAAAATGACATTTTCATGGTCGACAAATATTTGCTCTGTAGCAATATAGCCTAGTGATGGGTTTTATGTCCTTATTATTTAACCTACAACGAAAATATTCCAATTTTCCGAACTTTTACTTCAAAATTGCGGCGTGTACTTTTCTAGATGACGTCATTCTCTGAGGACGATGATAAACAAAAAAGTGAAACTGTGCGCAAAAACTTTAACATGATGGATATAGGTAGGGTGATATTACTGGGCAATCTCAGAGGGAACGGTTTTCCCAAACCGCAGCGGGTTTTTAATCGACATCGAATAAGTCATTGAAGCGTTATTAATAACGAATTTAGCCACATAAAGAATAATTTTGTCGGACTCCAATCCAGCAAAAGCGGCGGTCTGTTGGTTTGTGCTTCTCGGCTCTAATTTGCCTTCAACATTTCACATGGACGCCTCCAGACAAAGATGGTTAAGCGATTACTAAAAGCCTGTCTACACCGATGCCTTAAAAGCGGTTTAGCAATTTCAAAAGTACATCTAGTCATTAGAACAACACGCTAGGCGACCATCGCTACCGGTGGATCGGGCACTCTCAGCAAGAACTGCCGACTGGTCCCGCCGCGTCGATATTGTGCCAGATACTTCCCAAACAACATCTGGAACAGAAAATTCTCTCTGTTGCAATTTGATGACTTGCGTTCTGCCGGTTACTCGATGAGTCTACTGACTTGGTGTGAACATCACACCTTGAAAGGAAAATCGAGAAACTAAGTAAATTTCAACATTGGAACGGCTGCCAAAGTGAGAGAGATGGGCCTCGCAATTAACCCATCCTACGGGAGATAGCTACCGGCGCCGCTATCGCGCTGGCGATCTGCGAGCAGTAGGTTGAAACATGTAATCAAATACTTGTTACAACTACCGAAAACACACCCGAGGACAGGTTCAGCGCCCGACACTGACGGGCACACCGTAGAAAGAATAGGAAAGGCGAGCAAGAAAAGTTATATTGAAATTAATACATGTACTAGCATCGTTTGCGATTCATTGTTACACCGGGGCTTTGATACCGGCATATGCCCACAATATTAACACCGAATCCGTTATTAAAAGCGCTAATGTACACACTGCGCTCCGCTAATGTTATTTTCCTGCCCCAACAAAAGACACCGGAGCGAGCAAGTTGTACTGCCTTTGTAGGCACAGCAAATCAGACTTAAGTTGGCTATTGAAAACTGCATGTGCTAGTCCGCGTACCTCGTTCAGCGGATTAAGGAGTCTAATTTAATTTTCTCAACAGTGTTACACTTCGGGGTTTTTTCCTCTCCCCATCTCTCTCTTTACCTCCTAGCTAAACTGGTTGACAATAGCAACAAACAACTCGGGAGAAAGATTCCTTTGTATAATTTCAAGGAAATACCACTTTCAAACCGACGCCGACTTTTACGAGTCAAGGCAATGGTTAGCTTCCCGAAGCGTTTTGCGTCTCTCAACTTGTTGGGCACGCAAGCATCGTCTAAAATTAATGTCTCCAAAGTTTTCCTTTGATTTTGAGTTTGTAATTCCATGATTATAATAACTTCTTAGCTCAGTTATTAACAATTATAATAATTCAAATGATATTCCCTAATCAAATGAAATGCTGATAAAAAGAACAACTAGAAAATAGCTTATCATTTTTCTGTTTTTCTGAGCTTTTTTCCTCGGCAACACATTTTCTTCCTATCCCAGTAGACACTCAGTAGTGATTGTTTTTAATGAATTTTGAACAAAATATAACATTTTTGGCCATCATTCTGAGAAGTGATGGAAAGATACGCAGAAAGCCGACAGGATGTTTGTTGATCGCGAAAAGTTTTAGTTTTTATTTTAAAATGGACACGAAATGAAAGACTATTTTCTCGCTGAGATATATATTTTTCATTTCTTATTTGCAACAACTATACATCATAAGTTAGAATCTCAGCGACAATCATGATATCTCCACACAAGTATGATTTTTTTCTGTATAATAGACGCGTTCCCAGCTGATTTAGTATTCATGTGGTTTCATGCTGATATAGAAACCAACACTGCGCATTAAAGAGTTTGAAATTCACACATACTATAGTCATGATGCATGGACATTTTTTTTTGCTCTGGATACCATGGCTGCTCTAGGTTTGATAACTTGTCGGAAGAATCTTCCCATCATGTACGATGTTTTACTAATCTAGGTGATAATCTTGATACCACAGAATAAATTAGTCAAGTAATTACTCTGCAGGAAACAGCCGTCACCGATAGCATTGCACAATTAAATGCATTTTAAGCAACATTTTAAACAATGAATATGAAATAGACAAACAACCACAGGGAAGCTGAATTAGCCAGATTCGATTTCTGAGAAACGTCAGAGCCACTATCCAATGGATAAACTGACAACTGAGGCGAAAAAATATAGAGGATTTCAAATAAATCTATAATCCATTTAACTTTAATCTGAAACATACATAATCTCAGAAATGGACATAACACACAAAAGAAGTGCCGGTGGTTAGCTGAAAAAGTAGTCTTTTTTTTCTCTTGTTCACGGTGCCAGTTTTTTAGAGGTTTACTTCCTCATTATTGTTCCTTCCTGGCTTTCAGAAACACTACTCATGACAGGCTCAGCATACAGTTTTTTTATCGGGAACCTTTTCCCCGTCATCCTATCAGAAAACAGCTCTAAAACTTCGCTTCAGAGTCCTAATCAACGACCTTTTTTTTCCATACGAAAATAAGATTATTTACCTTTCAAGCAACAAGGCTCGCTTCCTTTATCGAATGATTCAGTCCCGCTACGAAGCGAACACGTTGCGTGTGTGACGACACGCAGCAAGTCAAGGGCTCCATTCTTTTCTCTCTGAATTTTACAATATGTCAACATCGAGAGTCGGCGGCTTGGTCCAATGCATTGTCAACAGGCTTTACGTACACCAGCAAAAGAGACAACACATCACACGACAAAGTCCTTGTCAGCATATGTACATACACCATGTACCAGTATTTTTCACGATAACATCAAAATGAGACACATCGACAACGGGGTTCAGTATTTTTCTGTGACCACCCATAGATCACACAAGCTATACAGAGAGCGAAGACTCCGACAGCGATGCTCTAATTAAATTAGGAGTGTTTTGAGTTTCAAAGATCAGTTCGTGTTTTATTATTTTATTCTCGAGTTTCTCTGGTTTCAGTATTTTCCCTCCACGCATAACATGCCGCCGTAAAACGGTCCAGGGTAAGGCCTGGTCGGGAAATGGAGACTGTACGCCGGTAGCATCATGTTGTAAGCGAACGGCGGCCGGAACATGTCGTCCGTCGCGTACTGTCTTTTATCATCCCGTACCAGGACTTTGACAGCGACTTTTTTCGCTGCAAGAGGCGCTGAGAGTTCTGCAGCAGCTTGGAGCTGTCGCCTTTTCGTCTTGTAACGGCGGTTCTGGAACCAGATTTTCACCTGCTGTTCCGTGAGTTTCAGAGCGGCTGCCAGGTCGGCCCTCTCGGGACCCGACAGGTAGCGCTGGTGATTGAAACGCCTTTCGAGTTCAAAGACTTGGGCATGGGAAAATGCTGCTCGCGACCGCTTCTTGCGCTGTTTGGACGAGGAGGAGGACGACGTGGGCTGCTGTTGATCATCTTGCTTCTGGGTGGCACTTTGATCGTTGTCTGTATGGGAAAAAAGAATAAAATATATATTATTATATGACCTGAATGAGTGCATTTTAGATTTACGGTATCCTGAAAACGTGCTGTAAGCACGAAACGGAGAAGGACATAAAGACCAGTAGAAAACCAGATCTTAAAAACGTGCTTTAAAGGAAGTATGTCCATCACTAATATCTGTCAGCTTTAAAACTAGTGACGAAAAAAATGTCAGAGTATATCTCTAACTCTTGGCCTACCTTCAAGTGTGTTTGAACTGTCTTCAATTTTTCCTTCGAGTCGCAGTGTAGGATCAATGACTTCTTCAAGTTCGCCTTCCGGCAAGCTGTCGTTGTCAGATTCTCCGCTGTCCGACGTCGGACAGCCGGACGGTGTTAGGCCACGTGTCGCGGGCGGCGGCGTCGTCACCGGCGGTTGACCAGTCACCTCGTCGAGTTGACATGCTTCTGCGCTCCATGCGGGGCTGGTAGACGGAGACACCGGTGGCAGTGGCCGCTGTTGTAGTTGCCGGTGACTGTGTAACGGACGTCGGAGGTGCTGCGGCTGGGTCGGGGAATAGATATCCACGGCCGTGGAAACTTCTTTCGTCAGAATGTCTTTGATTGAGAAAGGCGTGAGCGAAGTTTGCGAGGAGTGCATCATCTTTGCACTGGGCAACCAGAACTGATGCGCGCAAATAATGTGACACTTGCTGTATGCACGCAAATGTGACCAGAAGAGTGTGTGTGTGCACAATAAACCACACGATTTTTAAAAAAACGCTGCAGAAAGTTCTAGCCAGGCAGAAACAAAGACGATTTTATAGCTTGTATCTTCGGTGAACGCTCGTGCACGTCGAAATGATGAACTCCAAGAAATGTACACTATGTAAGTTTCATGATGCACGCAGGGGGTGGTAATAGATTTCAACAATGTGTAGTATTCAGCAGCGATAAGCAATGTACAAATTGACATTCAATTGGCAGATTGACAGGCCTCTAAGAGCATGGGCGATCATTCACTATTCGAGATAAACACCGCGTGCCTAATCGCTCCAGTCTGATTGGCCAACGCCGGCTAAACACCCCAAATTGTTGGCATTTCAAAACAGTGGCCATAAAGCCGTTGAGTTTTACGCACCAGAATAGGGAGGGAATTGCTCAATTACTGTGTGTACGTTGAAACAAATCTCAATAGCCTTTTCTATGTCGTGAGAGAGAGAGAGAGAGAGAGAGAGAGAGAGAGAGAGAGAGAGAGAGAGAGAGAGAGAGAGAGAGAGAGAGAGAGAGAGAGTAAAAACAATTAATCGTGTGAATAGTTCGCCAAGTTCAATGATTCATAAAATACCGAAGAGCGCTCAATACATTGATATATATATATATATATATATATATATATATATATATATATTGTGAATGTTTTCACATCATATCGTCATTAGGTTAAAATTATATGAAAAATCAGCCACATACATAGGACATATTTAACAGAAATACACCGAATGCAACAGAAAGGCAAAAATAAGAATATCCTTAGAATTCACAATATTACAGAGAAGCTGGAGAATTGATAGTAGACGGCAATTGAACGTACATGTAGAATGATTTAATATAATGTGCACTCGTGCAGTCTGTCACGTTTTAACATGTAATATTTAAAATATTAATTCAAAACTTGGTAATCATTTTCCTCTACTGTCAGTTACACTTGCACGTATGTCTGCTCTCTCAGAGATTTTGACAAATACCCCGTTAATAGGTCGACTCGTATGTCACGTTGCTTTAATGTTGTATCTCTTTTACTTTTAATCACAATTCCAATCAAAATCTCAACCTTGCGCACGCACTTTAATTGATGTGTCCGCCGGTGTACATTTCCACATTGTCAGTTCCATTTTATTAGATAAATGATTCGCTGACCCAGTTAAGAAAAGGATAAAGGCAGAAGAAGTGGAATCATTTGCATTTTTAATCGTCCAAGCGTTTTTACATCATTTCTATTCCAGGCCGTTCTCAAATTCTTTGCGACAAAATCGATGGAGCAACTTTTCTACATGCAGAATTGAGATCAGCGGTAGTTCCGAAAACAAATTTACGATAGGCTTCGCCTCGTAAATCCGAAGAGCCCAACATATATCAACACCGTCGGTCGGTGAATGTTGAGCTGTGCGGTCGCTATTACTAAACGGCGCATTCACAGTCTTGCGTTTTCGCTTATGGTACTCTTACAACAACAGAGTCTCATTATACTGCAATAACCGATTTACAGTTTGTATCTAAAGCTGATTTGCCTATTATTTCATATCACTCTCCTTTCACCCGCATCTCTTGAGACCTCAGCCCTGCACAGCGCCCTCAGCCGACCAGGAAATGAAGCACTCCTGGATCCCCGGCAAAGAGAGCAGCTAACGGGTAACCCGGAGCGCTCTTAATCGCGATTCGGAGAAAACTGCTGCCAGCCTGAAGCACGACAGTCACGTACGTTCTGAGGAGGAAGAAAAAACTCCCTTCGCGTTGAGGTTATCGAAGTGACATTTCTCTTGGAAAAATTTCTCCCGTGGGCCGTGTATACTTAGATATAGATGAGAAGCACGAGTGTGCTGGGTCACAGGTCAGCCGTAGGAACGAGTCGGTTATTGTATTTACAATGTGTATAATTTCAAAGCTGAGGGAAGGAATTAACTTCTGACACCGGTTACTAATGGCAGGTCAACTCTGGTCGTTTATAGCTTCCTTCCCGCTAAATTATGTGTGTTCTCAGGGTGAAATGCGGGATAGAGATACCGAACGACTGCGTGATATCACTGGACTTGCCTGGTCGCTGCACGTCCCATCATTTCGCCTGAACATGATCCAAACTTATGAAGTGGCTCGCTGCGTACAGCGACGTGATGTTGTTTTTTCTTCTTGGTTAACTAGCCAGTGATGAACAAGACTTGACAAAGCCTAAGAGGCGAAGCAATTTTTTACAGAAAATCAAAAGAAGGGAATCTTAACAATTTTCATCCTCTGCGCATAGGTGTACATAGACCATTTTGTTGTAAAAATTGAGGGGGTTTTCTTGAACGACATACACATCATGCACTCCCATACATATTTGACTCCCTGTACTCATTGTAGAGGGAGCCTCTTTTTCATGGCGTAGCTGTGTACCTCTCACACGCGCACCAACTTTCGAATGTTTTTTCTTACTTTTTAAAAATAGTATCCAAATATTATTATCACTGTCTGTCTGTCTGTCTGTCTGTCTGTCTGTCTGTCTGTCTGTCTGTCTGTCTGTCTGTCTGTCTGTCTGTCTGTATGTATGTATGTATGTATGTATGTATGTATGTATGTATGTATGTATGTATGTATGTATGTATGTATGTATGTATGTATGTATGTATGTATGTATGTATGTATGTATGTATGTATGCATAGTTTCCCTAATGCCGACCCAACAATATTGACTCGTAAGGTTTTAACTAATTCCCGTCGTCCATCAAATAGCCGAGCCAACTGAAATACCAATCCCATCATATTAAATCAATATAGCCATATAAATACGACATCTAGTATTTTACATAGACGACATACTTAATAGGAGTTTGGAGCAATCCATTACGAAGATCCATATGTACAACGAATATCATATTGTAGTTTATGACAATGTTGTTTTCATAAAACTTTGATGCCATTTCATGCGTCGCCGTCTCACAGTAAGCCTATATCGCGAGGTCGCGAACTTTTCACCATAAAGAGAGATAGGTTTCAACTTTTATAAGTATCTTCAATAAATCTGTCTCTCGTTTTGTCGGATAGGAGTGGGGGCATGATCACCCTGCTGCAACCGAACCGCTGGGCCAGTTCACCGCAAAGCGCAGCCAGAACTCGCCGTGTGCTATCATGATACTGGTTTCAAACGCACTGGCACGCGTTCACCCTAGACAAATTATGACTCACTAGAATTTTATGTGAAATGGACTTCAAGACCCTGACAACTTTGACTCTATATTCACCGACCTACGTGTCCGAAGAACGCCACTCAGTGACACTCTGCTGAAAACTAACACAGCATCAAGACGAGCATGTACACAAAACTTAGGAGAGGGATTTATCCTTGAGCGTTATTTTTTCGGGGATATAATACGGTCAACAGAAAATCAATTAGGCAAAAAGTGTATTTTTTCTTTAAAACGCCCATTGGCGCATGTTTCACTGCAGGAAACAACTGTACAAACAAACAAACGCGAAAAGTATCAAATGCTGATGAATCGAACGATGTGAAAGTTTCGCCTCTGTCACGTGACACGTATCAACTGAAAACGAAGCTTCGATTTACATTTTAATAAAAGTTCACCCTGGTGTGAAATATCTCTAAGTAGACCAACATAACAGGCATACCGTTGCTTTGGTGGGCTTTTATATAAAAAAATGGTCTCTTCATAAAGTAGACAACAGACCGTTAGCGAGCCCGCGATATGAAAAAACATTTCCCGTCAAGTAAAGTATTTCTGTCTTACCGCGGAAAAATGTTAGACAGGGAAACTCATCACATACCACAGGTATGTTGCCACCTCGAGTCAGATCGAACGCGGTGGTCTTCTAACTGTCAACTCGACAGAGAAGAAAATGATAAATAAATAAATAAATTAAGAGATCTGTCAAATTATGGCAGTTAAAACGGACTTTGCTGAGATAAACTGCATGAGGCGACATACTACCGTGCAGCGACCGGGGATATATCAATAAACATAGAAGAGTCGACTTTATTTACGTCTGGTCTTATTCAGCCGACCTTAGGAAGGAAAGGTCACCAGCTAGGTTAGGACCTAACGCCCCGTGGCGCTAAAACATCTTACAAGAAAATTCTATATCAGCACCAGAACCGTAGGCTTTTTGTTGCCCCGGGGTTGCTGCACCCGGCGCGAGTAGGCGACTCGATCGGTCGCTAATTCTTCCGTGCAGTTGATGTAAGGCAAGCTGAGTGTGAATAGCAGCGCACCGTTTACAAAAACACCGAGTCAGTAGTTAGATGTCAAATAGACAATTTTGCGGCCATTTTCCATTTAGTGGTCTATCCTTCGGCGGGTCGGAGCTCCGACTGAACGATACGGCAGTTTTTTTTTCAGTGATAGGTCTGCTGGGAGAAAATTATCTTGAGAGTGCAATCTTCTCTCGCGAGAGTGGATTTTGGAGCAATTGCCGATAATTGATATTTGCATTGTTTCAGGGCTTTTAGTGCCAGCACTGTCTCTAATATGATTACAGTAGCTTCATCCGCTTTTGGGCTGGATTCTTGAGGGAAAAATTGGCGCGTCCCTTGGCGAGAGATATTACTGCATCCTGCAAATATTCCCTTTGTTCGGTAATAATACTAATGAAATAATTAATTGTCCCAAAGCACAGACAGCTGAAAGGGGGAACAAATTGCCAACGCCTTTATTACAGCACTTCATGCTACAATGCAATCTGACAATAACCTCTCACAATTTTAGTGGCAACACTTTTAGGCACAACTTTTCGCGCCAAAAACCCATTTCAATTAGGCGCTAAAAGCCGACACGTGCGGCAGACACTCTTTTAGGCTGGAAATTGAACATAAAGATTAAAATTCTCATTCCGAACAAAGTCGGAAGAAAACAATTCTTGCGCGTTGCAATGATCCGTTTTTGAAATTATGTTTGGCGATGTTTTACGGTTTCTCTAGCAGCAGTTACATTGCCACTTTTAGTCACCTTTTATATTTTTCAAATTTTAGCAACTAACGAGCGATTCAGAAATAATCTTTGTTCGTGACATGACATGCTCATCTTTCGCGCGCCAAGCCTCACAGTGCTTTCTCTCCCCCTGTATCTGTTACCCCGCACGTCCGTTGACAAGCGCCGTGGGGATCGGAAAGAAGGCCGTTCCACTCGCAGGAACGCTGTTAGGATGCAATTAATGCATACGTGCGCCTCCGTGCCCGAGTTTGATACGTGTACAAAATACATATATGCCTAGACGTGAGATATCTACTGGCGATAAATCAAACACCAGGTCACGCAGATTCCGGGAACGTCGCAGCGAGCGACACAATCAAAATGAAGAATAAAAGCTCGCGCTCACTTGTTGTAAACTCTGAACGCTGCATTTAGTTAAATCAACAATGGCTATGAATACATTATACTGTTTCAATCGCAAATATGAAGGATCATCACGTGTTCAACGAGGATTAATAATTTGACAATGTTGACATGTAAAGCGGCCAGAGCTTGGGAGAGACGATGGGCTCCTGGAAGAATGTAACTGAAGGGCGCCCCCTTCACGTACAACAGAGAAGTATTCGTTTTCAAACTGTCCTTGTAAAACGAATCGACCGTGCAAAACGTACAAACTCTACCCAATTTCCGATTCTTATGAAAAGTTGGCACACTATACATCGTTAAAACACTAAAAGTAGATGACAGATTTTGCGAAAGAAAGATAGACACACTCTTTCTCTTTAGATTCCGGTGAAAAAATAAGTAACCTGTAGACTCTATTCCTGGAAACATTTCAGTGGAGACCATTTTACTTGTATATAATTGTGGTCTCTGCATGTCATTTTCGTATCGCAGACAGTTATATTGAAAGCGCTTGCAGCCGAAATATATAACTGTTGCCACTGTGAGCCACTGAGGCAATACAACTTTGATGAGGAAACGTAAAAAGATGGACCAATAGGGTGAATTGTATGTATGGTATTCAAATTACCATTGCAAGTTAGAACATTGAGTAGATTCTAATATCACAACAACTGCCGTACTTCCCTACAGCTGCAAAACAACCCCGCTGAATTGCATCTGTTTCTACACATGATTGCAATGTCAATGGACGTGAAATCTATCAGTGATTGAGACAAAGAACAACTACCTCATCAGGGTGTGACGGGTAACATCAAAACGTTGAAAGTGTCACATTCTTATCCGTGACATGACCCCCTCCCCCAAGGACGTAGCCACACACACGTAAACGGGTAAGAGGTTCCACGGATATCCCCTCTTGCGATTCAATCATAGTTTACTTAATCCTACACCGTTGACCGTATAAGACCGTTGGACCGTTGTTTTGACCACTGATGCTAATATCAGAGATGAGAAAATAATATTGATTCAAAATCGACCAAATTTTGCTTACAAAACATCGAGAAAGTCACAAATATGGACGTTACTTCCTGCATGGCGTTCAGTCACTGTGGCAAGATCCAAATACATGAAAGTGAACTCTATCCAGCTTAGAACATTCAAAGCAAACAAACAACAAACAAACAAACAAACAAACAAACAAACAAACAAACAAACAAACAAACAAACAAACAACAAATAAATGCACAAAACTTGGCTTAGTCACTTTAATTATTATTTATCGACCAATTCCACCTTAAAAGCCAAGAACAAAGGTTTATACAAATAGTAAAAGTTACGTATTGGCGTAAAAATCTGATTAACATGTATGCTGACTGATAACGCGGATAACCTCAGACCCAAGTCTTAAAGGACAGAATATTTTCCTTTCTCCATCTTCGTTGCATTGTTTCTGAGTATCATCAGAGGCTCATCTTCCAAATGTTTACTCATTGTTCGGTATAACTTATACCGAACAATGAGTGAGAAAGTTTTAAGGTAGTATGCGCCTAGGTGCTCGCGAAATGTTGCCTAGACAAGCTATCCGCGCGGACTCGATGCGCAGTGTCCTGTGCGTTTGGCCAGCGCAGCGATATTTAATAATACTAAGGTGGGACACGCTCAGTGTACGATATCTCAGAAACAACTATCAATCTACCTCAGACGATCACAAATGCCTTCAAATGATTATTCCTCCAATATGACCGGCCTACAAACTTTACAAGTACCAAAATTTGGCAATAACTTACTCCATGCACACATGGCACACTTGCCACGTATGGCAGATATGTGGCAAGTATGCGATGTGTGTGTGGAGTAATATAAATTATTGCCAAATTTTGGTACTTGTAAAGTTTGCAGGTCATATTGGAAGAATAATCATTTGAAGGCATTTGCGATCGTCTGAGGTAGATTATGTGACGTCCGATAGTTTATTCTGTTTGCTTCTGATGTATCGTACCCTGAGTGTGTCCTACCTTGGTATTATTAAGTATCACTGAGCTGGCCATACGCACAGAACACTGCGCATTGCGTCCGCGCGGATAGCTTGCCTAGACAACGTTTCGAGCACCTGCGTTCACAATAGCAAAATTGCGACCCTCTTTCGAAACACCAAGTATATGGGAACAGTGGCATTATTCAATTTATTATGTAACCCGGCCCAGAAATAATCTCATTCGTTCACAAGAAAACCTATAGTCGAATATATGTTTTATGATAATTTCAATGTGGATACAAAAATCATGCGTTAAAGTAATCGGACCGTCGCGGAGCAGGCACCCCACTCCCCGCCCACCCACTCTCCCATTGCACAGCGTTGTCAAGTTACCTTCTTCTCCACAACTGCTTGCTCTAGATAAGGAAATTACAGTATTTTACTTGAAATGGAACAAAACGAAAAACAAAAACAAAAACACATAAAAAACCCCTCTGGTTGTACGTTTCGAATCTACCAAACATGGAAAGTTGGATATTAAAATCTAGCATATAGAAAAGTCAGGCAGAGGGCGAGCAATCTAGAAAATATACCTCCGCCGTTTCGGTACTTTTTGGTTTTTCTGAAGAAGACACTCGATGTTGTTGTCATCTAACGCTTAGACGACATGAGATAATTCATTTATAAAAATAAATTAATTACATTGTAAAAGTATGAAAATCTACCCAAGTGTATTATGATCAGTTTAGAATATCCACGCGTCTCGGATCGTGCAAGATGTATTGTTTCGATACATTTGCAGTATTTCTGAGCAATGGAGGTCACGCTGAACTTAATACAAGATAATTTATGTGTATTTAGTCTCGGCAAAGATATCCAAGCGAAACGTCTTTCATTTTTAAACATCGTGCAACCTGCACAATATAAGAGTGAAAATGATAAGTGTCCATAATCGAAAACAAGTCTAATTCATGCACGTAATTATCGCAAAAGATTTATAGTGTTACCGTCTAGAATCGAGGGACTTATAAATCTGACAGAAACACAAAGAATCCTCTCTTACTGCTTGCCACCATATGCCCATCTAATAATCAAGAGGTTTGTCGATAAGATTGAGAAATAGTAAATCTTTGGCATAAATAAGACAACACCAAAGTTTCGCACGTGCGCTATCCACGGCAGAACGGTGACGTCACGCGGCGTCACAAGAGGCTTGTATAGACCAGAAGATAAAAGAAAGGCAGATACGCAGCTTTGCAAACTCGATCGAGAAGAGACGAACGTTCATTTTGGTGAAATTCCCTTGACATATTTGCGACAGTCACTGTTAAAATCGTAGCGCCGTCTCAACAGACTGTTTCCAATGTCCCTTGATGAAGGGGTTGCACTCGGGAAATACCTCTGGGTCCAGCTGAAGGCACAGACGAGTCTTTAAAGTATAGGGTGACTAAGTAATCACGGACACTTCAAAAGTTTGAATTCGCAAACATCTGAGTGGTGTAGCTTTATATATATATATATATATATATATATATATATATATATATATATATTATAATATATATATATATATAATATATATATATATATATATATATATACACTCGGGTTTCACGCAATAACACGATAGTTAGATTATAGGTTTAGGTACCAAAGATAATTGATGTGTTCTCATCTTCATTGTAATATTACATTGCGCGGGCATCGAGCACTCTACCCTCTGAGAAGATACAAGCAGGTTTGGTATATACATACATACATACATACATACATACATACATACATACATACATACATACATACATACATACATACATACATACATATATATATATATATATATATATATATATATATATATATATATATATATATATTATATATATATATGAGCCATGGCTAACCATGGTCGGTTTAGAACTTGCACCGAATGAATGGCGCTGCTATTGTGATTCATCTGAGAAAATTTGCATGGTTTGTAAGATAAGTTCCACAATCTACAATGTCTGTCACAGCGCCGTAAAAGAAGGAAGGCGGTGTCGCAAATTTTCATGATTTTTACCCACACCGTCTAGTCTTAGAATCTCTCCCCTCGTCTCGGTTCCGAAAAAAGTATCGAAACGGCGAAGGTATAAATATTCTAGATTGTTCATCCTCTGCCCACGCTGCTCAATACCAAAACCACGCATTGCGAAGGAGCTTGCATCTATAAATCGAAAAAAAATCTGCAGAAGTGAGGACAACAAATTTCCTCTCAGAGCAACTAACTGCAGAAAATGATCATTAACCAGGTTGGATAAAGGCGTTGACATCTAATTAGTGACATTTCAGATGCGTACACGCAGCTAAGGGTCTTAGGAATTGGTTATCTGTACACTATCCGTTTTAACGCTGCGTGACTAGCGATCGCTACTCTGTGCGGAAAACGACGACTGCTTCTAGCCGCAGTTGGAGTTTCATTTCAGGAGTAAAGAAGGGCACATTTCTATATATACTGACCAATGTGCATTTCCCATTATCTCCGACAAGAATTGTCTGCACTGTGAAGTACAGGTCAGAAGTTAAATTTGAATTTGAATGAGAATCTGATGGCTGAGTGTGTGACTACATACAAAGAGACAGATACATAGCCCGACAAAGAGATCGAGCCAACAAGCTATTACAGGGATGATTGGAAAAACAGACAGAGAGACAACGGGACAAACATACAGACAACTCTGAAGCATAAACATCAAAGGAAAGGGTTACCATGGTGAATTGGAGCATTGACTGACACAAAACGGTAAAGTAAAAACACACCAGTGGAAGCGAGACTGGCGTTGAATCTGATGGAAGAAGGGGTTACAGTGCGTCTCTTATGAAACAAGAGACTACTACTTCCCCGTCAGTATGAATTGCAAGGGCGACCGCGGGAGAAATTTTGAACGTTTCAAAGACCATTTGCGTTGTTTTGAATGTTACGTCGTAACACTAGCAGTTCACGCTGAGTCCAGTCGCCATGGCTGGTCACCATGGAGATCAAGTATGCCTCCATGGCAGGTGAAAGGGGGGAGGGGGGACGGCCGCCTTACTGCTCACGAAGCCTCTGTAGAGCAATTTAGTTCATAATTATCGCTCCTTTGAATGGCTGCTACACTACTAATGGAAACCAAACTCGAGTTGAACCCTATCAGTGTATTTAGCCTTCGACCTCGATACTCGACAGGGTCGATGCCATTTGGTCTTCCAGGGGGAGCTAGGCTGCGGGCAACAGGAAAGTGGAGACTGCTATATGTTTCAGCCACCAGGGCAAATGTGTCCAAGAAATTTACTCTCATGACTTATCGAGAGATGAAGGTGTTTCGATAATTCTTGACAGAACAAAATTAAACATTCTGATATCTTTGTTTTCTTCTATGTGTGAGAGTGTGCGACCTCTCTACAATATTATATATACGTGTCAATGGTTTTCCTATTTCACTGGAAAGGATTCAAGAACTCTTAATCGATCGAAGTACTTAGTTTTTTTTGTTTCCGGCATTTTGACCTCGCCTGTGAGAAAGACTAAACGGGGCAGCGACGGATATTTTGGAAGTCAAGAACGGTCACAAAGCAATCTTTCGTGACGTCACTCGACAATTTGAACAAGATACCCGAAAATGTGTATTTTAAATCTGCGTTGACGCTCGAGTTGCCATGAATAGGCGAGACGATTGTTTCCTGGAGTTTTCGTTTTATGTTACGGTGTGCAGACCGTAACGCGGCCCTCGAATGCCAGGGAAAAGAGAAGGCGGTTCTGCTATCGAGACGCTAGACGTGGAAATCTCCGAAAAAAAATCATCGCCAGTGTGTCGCCAACTCTATTTACAGAAACCAACATCGCATGCAGCCCTGAAATGTACAATAGATCCTAGACAGACAAGTTTGATTGTCCGGTTCTTCTTTGGTCCAGTTTAGATTTTTTTTTGTAACTCAGCGAATCTGCCCAGCAAAGCACTTAACTCAAAGTGCAGCAATTTGCTTGAAAATTTTTAGAGAGAGAAAAAAATCGTTTTTTCCTGTCGAAATTGTGGGCAATTTTAGGCTTTCAGGAAAATAAAAAAAGAAAACCAATCTTCTCCCCCATCGTAAAACACAGGAAATGGTTTAATTTTCAAAGAGGGACGATCTTTGGTTGGAATAAAGGGATGACTGGCAGAGAGAAACGGCCGCGATTGGCCTTAATAGTGCAAAGTCGGTCACTAATATGAGTTATTTTGAAGGAAACCGCTCCTTAACAATGGTCTCCTCTCCACTTACGTCGATCAGTGGAGAGAACTCTCGCCGTCATTTTGATTGAATTTCCCGCCGCATTCAAAGCACAGAATCAAAGCGCTTAGCGAAAACAAAACCGTCGCAATTGCGGGAAAATGGCGTTATTACAGTGCCCATTCAGGGCACTCACATTTTTAAAGGCCTTTTAATTTGTCAAGGTTTGATGGCCTCAACTAGGTATAGCATATCATAATTCCACAATAGAAAGAACTCAATAATAATTCTTTTTACCGGGGAAAACATAATATTCCTCTGCCGATTATGTTGATGGGTGTACGAATTGATATATTTATTGCACTCCGTTTTAATGAATTCGACCTCTTTTTATTGCCATGATTTTATTATGGTCACTGCGACAACAGAAGCAAGTTGAAGAGAGCGGATTCCAATATTGCATTCTTTTGACCAAAAAAAAAAAAAAAAAAAAAACAACAAAATGAAATAATTAGGCGCAAAGATTATGAGCAGTAGGAGCATTCATCAAAAGTGAGTTACTAAGAGATCAATTTGATAGGTCTGACGTCCATCTTGAGTCACAGCAAGGTAATAGAAGCAAGCCGGGGATTTGGAAATGTTTTCACAAGCGGAGTCTCCAGAACTTCTCGTTGGTTTTATGATGTTTGCGTTTTGGCAGACTCAACGCCTACGATCTTCGCGTTAGCCTCAGGGTTATTGACCGCTCGGTTGGCAGCGTTGAACATGCAATGCGGAGAATTCTTTTCAAAATGAATGCCACACCAGCGACAAAATATTTGGATATATTTTACTTTCATTTATCCCCCGTCTTACCTCGCTTTCATTTTTAATTTTTTTTCAGACGGCGGGTAGGGATGAGGTCGATGACTTACCTCTGTAATTTTAGTTAAGTAAAGATTGCCCGTGAACTTGAAATAAATAAAGTGTGTCAAAAACTTCTCACCCTGATATAACTCACAGTGCAGTATTAATTCTTTTTTTTCAAGTGTGTTACTGCTTGTGGGGGCATGCTTCACCAAAGTCGATGCACTCGCAATTGAAATGTCAAAATTTAATTGCGCCGTGTGTACGTACCCGGAATCGCAATGTGCAAGATTTATGAAAATACAATGAGGGCGTTGTGGCTTCGTTGATGATGACTAACATTGGACGCAATTGTAAAGAAGTGGCTCCAATGTTGACCACAGTCAATTGGAGACTGGAGACGTGTTTGATAAAGTGGTTGCTTGGATTTGAGGAGAGCCTAACACACTACACATTTGTTACTTTTTTCGGAAAAGTTTTGTAATGTTTAAAATCTTACAATAGTAGAAATTTAAATATAAATTTTTAATATGAAATTTCCACAACAATTTGGCTTACCCTAAGGGCAACTTTGGCGTTTGCACATTCAAAGCCATATGTATACATGTATCTCTGTATGTATCTACGTGTGTATCTATGTGTGTATAAAAAAAAATGTACCTAGGACTTGGAACTAACATATCGCTTATATTTGCTGTTAACACAGCAGTGGGGTACTCAGTGGTGACACAGTCCAGTCCAGCGGGCGCTCTTTATCTGCTTGTGTCATGTCAAGGTACGTAATAGTAACAAAGACTCAAAGCATCCGCTGAAAGCCCAAATGTTCCAGTCTCTCTCAGAGAGGAAACATATGTTGTGGTGTTGAATAGCCCGATAGTGTTGTTCATACGGCCACCAATCATTCTATTATTTATTTTTTTTCATAATTTCCACACTCATCAGATTTTTCTGTCACAGTTATCGTCTTCTCCGTGGTCGATGACGTTTTTGTAAATAATCGGCAATCATGGTTCAGCTTGCGCTTTCACATCCGAGACATTGAACGCTATTCGAATGGCTACGCACAGGGGAGAGTGAAAATGGCAAAAATTCCAGCATGCATGAACGGTAGAGTTACAGAGGCGAATTAATTTGAATTAACCGCTTTGATAGGCAAAACCGAGTAGACGATGTCAGTCACACGGAATAAAGTGGCGAATAAACATAGACAGACAGGCACATGTCTAGTACAAACAGATAAAGTGCGATAAAGTTTAAACAAGAATTTCAACAGAGGCTTATTGTCTGTACCAAAGATGGCCATGGCAAAAACAGTGACTAAATTAGAATTCAGTTTGCCGGGACAATGTTTTAAAACTACCTTTACTCACATGGCACATGGTGGGGGGAGAGAGCGAGAGAGAGAGAGAGAGAGAGAGAGAGAGAGAGAGAGAGAGAGAGAGAGAGAGAGAGAGAGAGAGAGAGAGAGAGAGAGAGAGAGAGAGAGAGAGAGAGAGAGAGAGAGAGAGAGAGAGAGAGAGAGAGAGAGAGAGAGAGAGTGTGTGTGTGTGCAGGCAGGGGAGGAAGAGAAGAAAGGACGAGGGAGAGAGAGGGGGAGGCAGGGAGGGAACAAGGGAAGAGAAAGGGATTGAGAGAGGCACACAGAGAACCCTATCCATCGTAGACGGATCGGGTATAATTGTTTCTCGCTGGATTGAAAGATATTGCTGCAGACATTTTCAAGAATGGAGCAAACCCCTATGTAATTACAAATGCATATATATGAGACATATATCCCATCACATAAAGTTCAACCAACTGAATCATTGCAAGTACTGTCGGTTGCAGCTAGGAGACGTAAGCTCATGAGAATATTGTCATTTTATGGAAATGCAATTGCTTCGAGTGCACGATAAACATATAGATAATGCCGAGACTGTCCGTTTTAGAGAGAGAGAGAGAGAGAGAGAGAGAGAGAGAGAGAGAGAGAGAGAGAGAGAGAGAGAGAGAGAGAGAGAGAGAGAGAGAGAGAGAGAGAGTCAGAGTCAGAGACAGTCCATTGTCGTGGGATTGGGTATTAGATCCGTGGGATTGAAAGATTGACGGAATGACAGTTGGAACATGACTGCTTAAAGTGAAATTACACAGACCATTTTCAGCCTGAATAAAATCTTCACGCTAAGATGCGTTTTAGGACAATAACCAATTGCTTAATTGCTTCGTTCCGGGCCAAAGGGACTGGGAAACAAAAGTGGGAAACGGACAGAAACACTGCCGATGCGACGCAAGTCCGATGGTTTGGGGAGATCACAGACACACTCTGGAGGTAGTGGCGACTGCACGGAGAGCATCCGTATCAAGTGGTCTAAACAGTATATGTGGATCTTGGGTCCGGGCATGGCATTTCTCGGTAAGCAATCATCACATCAAAAGATATACACAGTGAAGTCTTTGGCAAATATGCTCTGCGCTTTGCGGCACCCAGACGTCGGTGGGGGCATACTATCTTTAAAGCGAGTTTAGCCAGAGGAAATTGTAAATCGTCACCAAACGCTGCATTTCATCGTGATCGTTCGGTCGCGTAGGCGTTCTTTTGATGCCTATCCACTTAAAGTGATAATTCAATAATGCACATTTTGACGCAAAACATTACGGAAAGAAGGTCTGCATACATACAGTCTGGTTCGCATTGGAAAGCTTTACATTTGTCGATTGATATCATAGAAGCAACGTCTGTATGCTACCTTATATACGTGATCAGGCTTCAAAAGTGCTTTGGCAAAAATCTCAGTCATTGATTCAAGTCTCATTGCCGTTTAATAACTTCATTGGCGCGCGAAACGGAGCTGCTCTCAGCACAGCTTTATAACAGACAATTTTCCACAAGTGGGAAAAGTGGCAGCCATCTATAATACCTTAGGTGTCCCGGAATCACATCGGCGCAAACTACACCACAAAGAGACATCTTGTTCATCTCATCGAGTGAAGGTCCCGTGGCTCCGGGTATAATTGATGTCAAACCCCATTAATTTACAATGTAATCTACGGGAGTGTATACGAATGCACACACTCCGGCTGAGAAGGGAGGTGAACGCAACCGTTCCGGTTTATTTGCTTAGCAATTACGCTAAGTTGGGCTTAATTACTCAGTACTCGGGGGGAACAGCATGCGACGATTTGTGTTAGCGAGATGAGTGCCTTTACCGAATCTGCCGAAGTATTAAGGGACCGTTCAGTTTTTACGGCCTGGGGGGCTGGCAAAATCTTGTCGCCGGTGTTCAAAAAAATATAGACCCCCCTACATTTTTCGTGAAAAAAGATGACCCCCCCTTTGTCAGACGAAAAAATTTGATGACCCCCCCGGCTGAAAAATAACCAAAACCCATACGTCAAATTTACCCGCACGGTTTGGATTTGAACTCCGGTACGCGGCGCACTTTATTCGTGTAGCACATATGCCAGTGCACAAACTTATCAGCCACAACCATGCAAACGTCTGTTAAGACAACTGTAAGGCAATTTTTAACTTCATTTCCATAGACAACTTATGTCCATGGACATTGTATAAAGTAAACTTTATTGGAGTGATTCGCCAAAGGCAGCCCTCCGGTTAAGAGGTTCATGGGCCATTACGTAAAGTCAACTTTATTCTAGTGGGCCACCAAAGGTGGCCCGCCGGTAAAGAGGGTCGATCTGATGATGGCCATTGCATAAAGTAAACTTTACTGGACAGGGCCGCTGAAGGCGCGGCGTCCGGCCGTTAAGATGGTCATGGGGTATTACATAAAGTCAATTTATTGTAGTGGGCCGCCACAGGCGGCCCGCCGGTAAAGAGCGTCAATCATGGCCATTGCATGAAGTAAACCTAATTGGAGTGGGCCGCCAAAGGCGTCTGCCCGTTAAGAGGGTCATGGGTAATACATAAAGTATATTTATTGTAGTAGGCCGCCGAAGGCGGCCCGCCGGTAAAGAGGGTCGACCATGGCCATGGCATAAAGTGAACTTTATTGTTGATATTATGTTTTTTGAAAATGTGGTGGCCCCCCTTTCTTACCAGTGAAAAAGTGATGACCCCCCCCCTTCGCAGATTCCAAAATTACGATGACCCCCCTGGATTTTGCCGGCCCCCCGGCCGTAAAAACTGAACGGTCCCTAAACTCTCGGGGTGGCCTCAAGACATCGTCTCCGCGATTCCCGCCATTTTCTCCTATTTATCTGTCAGGGACGACGGTTTTCTTCGGCTCGTACCTTCAGGTCATCAAGGGTTATTCTCCATGATCCCTCCCGTCGAAAATTTCCCATGGAATGTCCACGCTAGAAACTAGTAGTAAAGATAAGAACTCTAGTTGAGACTCTTATACTGTATCTCTGAAGATAGCGTATTTTTTGTGGGAAGGAGATTGTGACTGTTCAAGATGTGTGCTCGCGTTGTAAGGCCCATCACAAGATTGCCTGTGATCCGTCTAAAGCCAACAATATGTTGTAATGCGGCGTTAAAAGATATACCTAGTCAACAACAGGGGTAATGACATACATATTCGTGCACGGAAATAATAAAAAAAGTCCACCGAGGAAATTCTAGATGTACCATCACACAGTTTTGAACAGAAAATGGGGAAGTGAGATACTCAGGGGCAAGAGAAATAACCTTTGGCCTTTCATTGAGGTAGCAGATAATACCTCTGTGTGTGGGTACTTTGGCGGCGCTGATTAGCTGATGGCAGGACACTGAATACCAGTAGCCTCGTGTTGGAACAGAGGAAATGTACTTCTTAAAGGCACTTGATTGTTAAATAAGTGCGTTTTAAGGATCGTTACAAAAGAAACGAAATTTTCATTTAAACAAGCTGAAGCTTTCAGTGGGAGGAAGATTAGCAGATCTAGGAAAAACAGGAACAATAAACCTTGCACTTCATGTTGATACTTACTCTGAGGTTATGTACATCGATCGTCGCTGGCTGTCGAAGAACTCAGACCATGGCCATGACTCCAGGCTTTTGTAACAAATTGGAGATTTTCAACAACAGTCGCTCAGAATCACCCCCATTATTAAGTACCTGAGCGAAGTGGTGCGAGAAATTGTGTCTTGTGGGATGTAAGACTTCCGTTTCGTGAACGTGGAAACGTTTAAAATGTCATCACATCATAACATGCCTGAAAACGTGGGTAGGAAGGGATTTGTCTTAGTCTTAGTTTAACTTATCCAAGGTGAATTTCTCACAGCTTTTTAGTGTCGTGTGATGGACTGTACAATTGTGCGTCACTCGTGTCCTGCTTTAATCAACACTTCACCGCTGGGCGCTAATGAAATGAACAAATAAACATGACTGTTCCGTTACACCAACTTTCTGGAAACAGTACCCGGTGTTTGCCAAAGCGCTTTCACAGCGCTTTCCAGAAATGTGTGACTCCACTCACACCAATGATCCTCTAGGAGACCAAAGCCCCAACAATGAGCATGTATATACAAAGGACACTGATCCAAGCATCCGCTGTGAAAAAAGACGTCCCCGAAGTTTTCAGTAAGGACACATTTCTCAAATTCCTCAGCCCTGAATAACTGCATGATGACTGAATTATTCTCCAAACTGTCCAAGATGCCCTGTTTCCCGTCATGATTTCATATTCGAGGTATACAATTTATTCATCATTATTGCTGCTGTACAGAAGGAAAGTCCATGAACCGATTAAATATTTATCTATGCTAATCTATTCCCTGCCCGGGTATTTTAGTTTGAACACATAGTTGTTATAACGAGAGCGACGTTACTTGTCATGAACGTCAATATTTTTGTTCTATATTTTATAATATCAAGTAGTTTAAATTTGTACGAAAAGAATATGTAGATGTCATTTTTTTCTGTACGACAAGTCCTTTGAATGAATCAACTAAAATGATTTTTTAACTTCACGAACTTCTCAAAACAGAGTTCAAATCTTGTTTGTGATTTTAAAAGGTGATAAATGTTTTCGAGGGGGCTCCCAGTTTGTTTCAGGTGGGCTACATGCACACCGATGCAGTTGTATAAGATGATAGCGCTAGCGGACATTTGCATGTACCCTTTCAAAGAAAAAACGTGTGCCTACATTAATTAACCAACCTTAACAAAAGGAAAACCAACAAGTGAAGCATTTTATGAATGAAGCAACATGCCGCCAAAACGTAGAAACAATTAACAAACAAACTGACAAACACAAACAAATACGTACGAAGGTCAATTTTACAACAAGACACGATAGTCGAGTGTGATTGCTGACTGGCTTTGCCGTTCTTTTCGGATACCAGAAGGTTTACTGGATTTTGAATAACAACAGTGTGAGAATCAAGATGTCGACAAAAACTTAAGTCGATAAATAAATTCACGTATATTTCTGCCGTGCGCTGTTTCGGGGAGTTATGTAGCCGTCATATTTCGACAGACAGAATCGCCCTTCCCGGTGCCACGAGTCGAGTTTCAGCAATCGACACCCCGATGCAACTGAAATCAATCGATGCTGGTAAACAACAGGTCAAGTTTGGTGTCTCCAAAAAAGGCAAAATTCCGCACAATATATGTAAATATATTACACATATCGGACGATATCCATGGTTGAACTTTGAAGTGTTAGTTTTGGGGTTATCTTTCTAGTGGCAGGCAATCATTGTATAGTGAATCGCAACGCGCAGTTCGCTCCTCTGGGGGTAGGTTAATTAGCTCGCCCAGGCCGCTGTGTTTTGCTCTTTCACTTACATACCCACCTCCTCAGAGAGGCCCTTTGTTTCAAGCTTGATACCTCTACAATAAATGGGCAACGCTAGAGTGATTCGCATGGAAGTTTCAAGCATCCAAGCAAGTTCCTTTTGTCCCCGGTAAACTTACGGATTATACCAGCCACAGGAAGGATTCTCATGATCGTGGGTGAACATCCTGTTCGCTGGAAAAAGTTAGACATTTCATCAGATTGGACTTTCATGGCCCGTCATATTTAATGCCAAGAAGCAAAGCAACGCCGGCGTTCTGACTTGATGAAATCCAAATTGGCTATTTACCGCCATTCAGATGAGCACTGTCGCCTCGTTTCCGCAACTTCCCGCGTAGAGTAAAATACTGTGTTGAAAAGTGAAATTCCGTGTTGCGCTGAAAACTCAATTTCCCCGGTAACTCCTTTAAAAACGACACTCTCTCGTCCTCGGATCAAAGGTGCGGTCGGCGTGGCAGTCGGTGATCAAGCGAACATGCCCGCCCTGAATGGCCTAGTGCCAGAAATGGAATATTAAATTTGAGCGGGGAGCAAAATTGTATGATTTCATGTCGATTTCGCGGAAATGAGCAACAGGGCCATCAGTCACAGTCGCTGACGGCTTACTCTTCGCTAATGATATTAGATGGGCAAGTGCTCGAGCCGCGTCACACTCGACAGCATCCGCTTGTCACGCAGGAAAACGTCAATTTCTGTAATTTTCCAATAACACCGAAGTGCTCGAATTTGCTCCGTTTTTCCCGAAAAGTAGGTTCGCTTTTTGTCCGTCACAGTTTAAGAAAATACTCATTCTGAAATATCAAAACGCTGACAGTATTTTCGGACCATTCTTGTTGACTGCATCATAAAATGTCCCAATTGATAAGATACATTTGATTTTGCCAAATATCATTTAACAGAAAAAATACCAAATATGGAAATAGAACAAACGAAAAGAAAACATGTTGTTAGGTATAGTATCTAATGTACTGTTCTCTGCACCTGAACGTGTATATGAAAGAATCAAATCTTTAGGCTTGGGCCAGTGGGGAGAGACATCGACGCTCGCATTCAACGACTTCGCCATTGTTGGCAGTTGTACGAACACAACATCAGCCTTTATTCGCTTAACAGATTCATTTTTTAATATTTGGATGCAGACGTATAGTGTGAATTTCACCCTTAAAAGTTGAACTAAGAGAAGATAAGAGCTTTCCTGGGATTCAGGGATATACCTCACTCTGACATGTACCCAGGCCACTCGTATTGTTACCCATATTCCCAGGAGAGTATCTACGAAGTCTACTTAATACCGTCGTCAAGTATTGCATTGTGCGACAACGCGATGGGTAGTAAGATTCCGTTTGCGGTATTTGGCGTGAAAATTGTGGGAGCATAAAATGCCACAGCTGTAAGAAATATTCCCGGTTTATGAATTTTGTTTTGAAATTTCTTAGAGCGTGATAAAAAAGGCATGAACCCGTAGAAATATGAAACTTCTGTGTGAAAATTCTCCATTCAGTCACAAATCATAAGAAACCCTCCGCGCAAGTCGAGAGAGGGACACCTGGATTCCAACGGTGTTGTTTCTCCACTCGCTTCCAAACTCCGTACTGTTACATGACAATATGCAGCCCCCGCGTCACACGAGAAACATCAATAAACACACAATGTGGATTGGAGTACCTTAATTCATACATGGAAAGAAGCTTTCATTTCATCCATTTCATCTCGACCCGTCTCTGAAATTTCTTACAGATAGCCATCAGCTGCACACTTGTTGTGTTAACGAGTTATATATATATATAAAGCTGATTTTTATCGGAACACCCACTGAGCCGGTGTATCCAGCATCGGGTCTGACATGGTCGAGGCCTGTGGAGTTTTTTAAAAGTCACCTCACTGACTTGTTCAACGCACTTGCAACTCAAAGCCCGTTTTGGCAGAAATATTATGAAGCCGATATCATTTCCTTGTATCACAGACTTTTACATGGGGGAAATTTTGAAATTGACACAAAAGGAATTTTGACCAAGCGACCGACTGGACAGAAAATCAGAGAACAGCAACGGTTCAGTCGAAAGTCAGAAATTAACCGTTAATCTTTGAGGTGGGATTTGTTATTTAAATATTTGAGTTTCTTGTTGACTTTACACTCATAGGTGTACATTTATAAACTGCACGCAAAATGGGTTATTCACGTGACATCTGTTCGTAGTACACTCTTTCAATACAGTTTACGCACCATTTCGAGACAAAAATCGGGGGGTCTAGCAGCCAATATAATTTAGACGCCTCTACGGCGAAACGCTGAACGCCGGCGCACTCTGTTCAAAAAAAAGCGCGACTACCAGGGAAATTATCGATCGATCCATGGTACAGATCACTGGCAATTACACTATATAATGCCTGCTGCTATAGACATGTCACCACTCTCGATAAGTGGGCAGGAACTATTCATTTTAAGCTGGATCCCGGCAAAGGCGAGGTGAGATCGAAACAATGTACGCCATTCAGAAGCCTGGACCAACAAGGCTCGTATGAGTGGTTCAACAGAAACCCGAATGTTAGATTTATCTTGATCTCTGTTGTCTTCATTCATATTTTGAATACATTGAATATAAACTTTTTATTGATTTAATGCTGTAAGCTTATTATCATTTTCAAATTATGAAAGCTGTAGTTTGATGTTGTCTTTGAAATTCAGTTCCCCCGTATAATGGTTCACAATGATTTGAACGTTGTATTCATGTAAACAAGCACTGTCCGACTTCTCGAGTCTGCCAATGTTCGTAACGAGTTTATCGTATTCTACCTTTAACCTCTTTTCCGAAAAGAAAACGTATTTTTAAAATTAGTTAAATATCACAATGTGGCATATGGCTGATAGTAAACAGACAGTTGCACTTCATTGAAACATCAAACTATCAAACGTCAACGGATTCGTCGACTGGAAGCGGAGAACACTTTTTCAATTTGAGCGCTCAGCGATACAGGTTTTGTTTTCACTAGGCCTCACCTAACACCTGTATTGCCTCCATCACGGCTAATTACAGCGAGTTTTATTAAAAAGAGTGGCAAAGACGCGTGTACAACGAATACAGACGCTGCGGAAAATGGGAGTATTTAGCCGGTGATGCAGCGATATTGCATCGTTCGGCAGGCAAGAGTAATTACCAATACACAATAGCTCAGCATACGCCACCTTTTCTTCCCGTCGACCGTTGAATCTTATTTACAGAGAGTAAAAAAAAAAACTCTAATTATCCGCCTTTGATGGTGCTTACGCGAGACGGGGGTTAATTGTAGCAATTTGATTCTGTTTGCTAGCTCTACTCTCCCGACATACTGCTCAATAAGCCTGTAATGTCCATGAAAATGCACTCTTTTGTTGGCCTTTGTGGCCGATGAATGAAACTCGCTAAATGCTCCCCTCGTATTTGTATTCGTGTCGCTCGAGTCCCATTTCCTCGGTTTTATTGCTTAATAATAGAGGGAAGAACAGTCAGCATATACACTCCTTATCGTATCCATACCTATCTCTTTTCAGGCACATAATAAAATCGATTTTTTTTATCGGTCCACTCGCTTCTGTTTTTAACCCTCCTTTCTGGGCAAGATTATAGAAATGCGAAATCACCCTCATGAGAAATCCAACACAACCCCACGCATTCATAGAGTGCAATGAGCAGAAGCGAATTTGTGGTAATGAACGTTGCTAATTTGCCCCTCCTCTATCTCCCCCCTCTGTCGATTTTCTGGCACGTTTGGTGCTCGATGGATCTTACATCCTAATTGCAAGGGAGGTGACAACAGGTTTACACAGAGCGCGGAAACTTGCAATTACACGCTCGGATGAAAATGATGTCGGTTTCATCGATTTGGAACTCAATTTCTAATCGCAGAATAACAACTAGGATTTTTTTCTGCTTCCGAGTCACTCTTATAATACTGTAAGTGACGATCAAATTTGCTCAAAGTCATTCTTAACGAACGTTGACAAATCCATGGGCAAAGTCATCGCACTAATTACATTAATCCAAACTAATTATCTCATCTGGTTAATCGTTCCAATTATTCAAAACCAACTGCCACGCGTTATCGGTTACTCTTTGAGGACCGTTATTTTAGCATAAAGTTTATGTTAAATTTAATCTGTAATCCGCTAAACCAAACTCCAGGTAAACAAACTCAGTAACACAGTAAAACAGACTTTTGACTTTGACTGGGGTTCTTTCTCACATGGAATGGAATGGAAAGAGAAAGTGAATCGGTTTTTTTTTCAATATAATAATTAAAATGTTTTGGAAAATTTAATGGGATATTAATAGACGATGAATGTGCTCAATGTGTGCGGCGAACAATAATTAATGAGGCGCAGCTATAGATGTCAGCATCTGTATAGACAATTGATTATTTCAACTGGCCACGCTAATCTAAACAGACACGAGTAACATTATAGAGAATATCCATAACACAGGGAAAAGCCAACACTTTTCTGCGGAACTTGGCAAGATCAAAGGCAAACGACAACACATAATCAGTAGCAAATGGTGGCATAATTTTAATCTACAAGGTCATGAAACATTTTTTTTTCATTTTGAAAGTTCATAAATAAAACAATTTAACGAATAATCCCGGCATATCAGTTACATTCACTCAAGTGTTAATTTTGGTTTTGGCTCCTGACTCCGTTTTTTAAAAGAAACGTTTACCATTCTTAGTGTGAGCGACTGGTAGTGAAAACATGTTTCAAGTCTAACGGCTTTGGACATGTAACGCTTGTGGTTGCACTTCTACAAATTTTCCTGTGAAGCAGGTATGTAACGATTTCGGTTGAAGAAAACTTCGAAACGAACCGAACCCAAAATTGTCGTCGCAGGTGTCTTTAAAACCCTTAGTCCCTATCGAATACTTCTAAATCCTTTTCCTAGAATATTAAAGTTATATAGAAATAAAAATGAAGTACGATACATTGAATCTACGCCACATATGGCTGAAGTTGAACTTTCCTAAAATTCTACCCTTTCCCATATACCATATTTCTGAAATTTACTGTACATCTTGTCAAAATTAACCTATGTCCTATCCTTCTAGGGAAGGAGTATAAAAGTTCCCTCAATAATAATAATAAAGGAAAGAAATACTGTGAAATTAACAGTCTTAAGTTTGCTTCCGTTTTATCCAACTTAATTGTCAGGCAAAGACGCGACAAAAATCTGTACAGCATGCCGTGTGTGAGTATCCTTGCCGGTGAATTTGGAAAGATTTCTATAAAATGTTTCATGTCAACTCTGTCCTATTCCGTCTACATTGTCTCTCTCAACAAGTGTCTTGTGTTCGTCACACGGGCCAGTTGGCTTGTTTCATTCACAGAGCGCTTACGGACTGCCCAGTCAAGGCTGTCTACAGAACGCTGGAACTTCTTGTGGTACACGAAAATCTATAGTATCAATAAACCTCATACGTCCTGACTGGGAAAAAACAAACCATAATGAAAGAATATCTCCCACTTTTATCGGAATAGTTCACTTATCTTTTCAGTACTCGATTGGGTTGTGAGTTCTCCATCCGAATTCAACAGTGAGGTAGATTTCTGTCGGTGGGGCGAATCATGGTGGGAGATACAAATGTAGAGTTGGTCATCACCTCGCTCTTTCACATATTAAACTATTTAGTGTAGTTCCACATCTGTAGACGATCAGGATCTCGTCACAAGCCTTGGACTTTTTTGTTCAATGAAAAGGTACATTAAAGAGTCAACTGCACTGAAGAAAAGTCAACATGGTCCCTCGGGGCATCATGTAGTGCGTCACCATGCTCGAACTCCCTGGGGAACAGGCTGTGGTTGCATGGTATATGTTGTAGGCTGTACGTTGACGCTCGGTAGAGTGTACGATGTGTTGCTGTACGTGTACGGGGTGGTGTACGGGCTCATATTCACGTTGCTGCAGTTATAGTTCGAGTAAGTGCACGCGCTGTTGTAGTTATTGTTGTAGCCGTATGGCGGTGGACTTCCCAGGCAGGGTTTACCGTCCCTCACCAGCACGGGCACTGCCACGCGTCTGGGTGCCGGCTGGGTGGCCAGTTCCAGCGTTTTGTCCTGCCTCTGGCGTTTGCACTTGTACCGGCGGTTCTGGAACCAGATTTTCACCTGCGTCGACGTCAACTTCAGCATGTTGGCCAAGTGCTCCCTCTCCGGGGCTGACAGGTAGCGCTGCTGCTTGAAGCGTCGCTCCAGTTCGAACACCTGGGCCTGGGAAAACAACACCCGGGGTTTTCGTCTCTGCCGTTGTTTCTGACCGTGGGGACGTTCGTCGTCTTTGTGGCGTTTATCCGTAGCTTTGGCTCCCTGCGTGCTAGCCATGGCCGTTCTCGCTGCCAAATAAAGAAATGAAATTATCATCAAAATAAGAATAATGTAGAGGAAAAAAGCCAAGCAGACAAAAGAGTGAAATTTGACAATTACTTTGGTACACAACGTAGGGGACCATCATTGCTAATGACTACAATCTGGAGTTTTTTTACTATGATGACATACGGCTGAGAGTCGATCCACTTAATTGATGTGAAACGTTTAATTGTCTCACGGTCTATTTTTTCTCTCTTTCTGAGTCAGTGGTGATCTTCAAGACGTGTCTTATCTCTTGTTCTGAAAACGACCCAAAACAACCTTTTTTGTTGGTCGTGCACACCCTTGGTCGTACGCGACAATCAAGTGGATATGGTCACTCGACAAGATTTTTCTCCCGAATGTCGTTTTGTTGAAACAAAAGACTAATATGAAGATGCATTTGGATTTCAAATCAATGTGAAGAGAAAACGACATTCTCAAAATTTAAAACATTTTATAAGAGGTTAGCCAAGAATCGCTCTTAAGAGATCAGTCACAACGTGAAATTTCACTTTGCAGCTTTCTCTACAACCAAACATGACACAAATTGGCACTTGCAAAATCGCTAACCACTTTTCTTCACCGCCTTTCAACGGGGCTATTATTCGTTTACACTGAAGGTTTTTCCTTTTCCCAGTGCGAATGCGCCCGATAATTTGATTAACTCAAAGTTCTCCTATGAAGTGCTGTAATGATTGTCCTCTCAGGAGCGTCTCAAGTAACACTTACAAGACTCGATGGGGACTTCCTCTCGACTCGAGTCGGGTTTGACCAAATCGGATATGATACTGGCCGCGCTGGCGGCCGAGTTACTCGAGGTTGGATGTTGTTGTTGTTGCTGCTGCTGCTGCTGTTGTTGGTGTTGGTGTTGGTGGTGATGGTGATTGTGCTGGTGGCTCTGTTGTTGTTGGTGATGGTGGTGGTGATGATGATTGTTGTAAATGCTGGCCGGAGAGAGGGAAATGTCCATAGCGTCCTGAACTCCGACGGGTCCCGTGTGCGTGGTTAGCTCGGCCTCCAGCGGCAGGCAAAGTGACTTCAGGTCGTGGTGGGTCGATTCCATCATTGCCGCTGCCTGCTGACCGTGGTGCTGGTAGTGCTGCTGTTGTTGCTCGGCTAGATTCAGTATGTCCTTAACAGAGAACGGAGTATTGTTAGTCATAGAAGTAGCTAGCATTGTCGGTCCTAACGTCTACCCAGCGGGTGTAATGAGCGCATGCAGGGACCCACTGAAGTAAACATACACCGGGTAGATATTAGTGATGGAACGTGAACTATAACGTAACTGCTCAAGTTGTGGAGAGTTTCCCTATTTAAAAACTAGCTGCCGTCGTCTGTCAGTGGGTGCCGTATCATATAACGTTAGACGTTCCTCCTACATTGTAATGGGGCGGTTTAATACTTGTCTGGGCGTAACCACTAGCGCCAAGGGGTGAAAAACGATCCCTATGAGATGGGGGGTCCATAGAATGCCTGCAAGACAAGTGGTTCCATCGAGCCGGAGTCTCACTTATCTCACACCCTGATTGGCCAACTCTACCCGGGTAGACGACTTTCGCTGACAGTATATACATCGCAATCAATTACTTCTAGTATCGGGCACTTAGCTCGGAGCCGCTCGCTGTCAGTTTTTGTTTAGCTCATATGATCCCTCCATTTGCTTAAGTAAATGATGTTTGGTCCACCGCAGGACCGTTTCTCAGTACACCAACAATTGCGTGCTAACGACTCTATGAAATACTCAGATTCTACGCACCACCCCACCCCCCATTTCACTGAATCAGCTTAGAGCACAGAGGAAACGATGGGGGCACTTCAGACTAAAGTCAACATTTATTGTGATTTCTTCAATTAAGCTTGATTGTCAGCACCCCATCCATGCTTGTCAAAAAAGACGAAGGGAGACAAGAGACAGACACACCTTCCCGATGGATTTGACAGGGAAACGAATCCATGGAATCATGGAGACTCCATAATCTCATCACAAATTAGTTCCAATCAATTTCCAAAAAGGAATGTTTCCCTCCCCCTCCCTCTGTTCGCGCGCTCTCTCCCTCTACCCTTATCTGAGACAGACGTTGCACGCAAAATATTTTCATTCTTTCAAAAGCGGGGAATAATGGAGTTGAAAGTAGTGTGACAAATTGGTGCCTACAAGAAGACGCACTAAAAGAAACACAGCGTCACCGGTTAATTTACCAATCAACCACGACGAAAGGACGGTTAACCGATAACTTGCCGTTTTCAAGTTTTAATCGCAAACCTGGGATGTTATCAGCTACACGGGAGTCAGGGAACACAGCAAAAACAAACTAAACAAAAAAACGAAGTCGTTGTTCTTAACTTTGAATTTCCCCGCATTTTTGACAACTTGTCTGCTTTTTCAGGCACTTTAGCGTTAACTCCGAGTCCGAGTCAGCAACAAGCGCGAAACAGCATTCCTTGCATCGCTGTAAGTCGGCGCAAAACCGAAGACTTTAATCGCTCGGGGCAATTTTCGTTCGTTTCAAGAACACGTAATTATTTTCATAAACGGAGAAGGTTGAATACTTCTCGTGAAGAAAGAAACGCACACTGATCATTTCAATACAACTGTATCAGTGTGTTGAGGACTTTTTATTTACAAAATGTCAAAGCTAAGACACTGTTTTTCCATTGCTTTTGCTTCAATGTTAACTTACCACTTTAATCCGGAAACAAAAGTATTGATAAAGTCAAGAAATCTGGAGCAGAGGCTTTGGAGATTAACGATATGTCAGTTTCAACAGAAGAATACGCTAATTGAACCACTCGTCGAACGGGACACGCGCTTTCCTTAAAAGAAGAAAGAGCTTGGAAAGCCATAAGTTGAAGACGATGTAAGAGGAAGCTGTTTATAATTGTTTAGGGCTTCCATCAATGAGGGTATTTGCGAATGTCGAGCTGCCCTCTTGGCTTCGGTTAATCGATGATCGGCGGGCATCCATGTTTCTGGCCACGCTAGACTGTAATTTGGAGGGCTCAAGTTTAGATAGAAACTACTCACTTTTGGACTGAGAGGCTGATAACGCCCGCGCCATCGTAGTCAGTTAAGTACTTGGGAGTGTCTACAATTCGGCCTGAAAAAGTTTTTTCCTTCTTTAAACGAATGGGAAGGGAGAAAAATACCAAAACACAATCTCTAATCAAGGTTCGAAGTCATCAGATAAGAGGACACTAGAGGGCTTAAAAGCAACTCGAAACCATAATGTTTTGAGAAGTTTTCGTCTTGGAGACACAAGTACCAGACGTTGGCCGTATCACACTCGTGTTATTTCGGCGATCAGCGCGAGGTATTTTGTTTAGAAGAACGTTTACATTTTCTGTCGGACAGATTTTTAAATTTCGATCGTCGGACCCACAACGGCATCAGCAGCGAATTGAGCGCTGAACGGACGTGTTTCCATCGCCAAATCTGCATGGCCCTGTTTGGGGAACAGATATTTCATGTTTTCAGACCCACTTTATTTCGAGGTAAAAGTCATCGAATCGACAAATAGACAGCCCGGAATAGCCTTTCACTGACACTTTCCTAAATGCACAAAGTAAAGTGACTTGTTTGAATAATGCTTTTCAAGGCTTTCAACACAAAAAACAACAAAACGGTAAGAGGGCTTCTGCAGAGAAGTGGAGGCTAGAAATAATCCCTATCCAACGCACGGAATGGCAAGAGTTTTTTTGGCAGTCTCTAATATCTCATCGCGTCGCCTAGACCATTAAATTAAAACACACGACATTCGATATTTTGGCCGCAGGGAAATCTGCCTTTGTTACAGAAATATTTTCACCTCACTAAACGTTCTCGAGTGAAAACCTCTCGGTTACGGAAAAGTATTGAGTTTTCACGTCACATTTTTGTTTTCGCTTGATTTTACACATGTGTGCGCGCTCTTATCTTTGGAATAAAAAGCAAATTGGGAAGCAGCTCACACTATTGAAAATGAATAAAAACAAAAAAAGATAAAGCCGTTGCATAATTATCGAAAACGCGCGGCTTGATTTCAATTGCAAATATTGTCCGCAAAAAAGCGGCCAAATAAACTGGAAAGACAAAGGAACACAGCATGATTTGATGCGGCTTTCTTATTTTCAGCTAGATCGCAGTTCCTCGATCCTGGAACTGACTCTGGCTTCATTTCTGTCACAGAAGTTATTAAACGGTCATTTATTGAATCCACAGAAATTGATCTATCGTTCGCCCTTGTCAGCCTGACAGTAACCTTCAACGATTTATGGTAGCTTTCCATTACATTTCTAACCAAATTGGCCATAATTGATGTTATATGAACGCAAATAATTGAAATCTTTCAATGCCCGTCCTGCAAGCGATCTGCCTGTTAATTGCTAGGCAAACTATATATTAAAATCTCTGGGCAAAGAGGTATGCGGTTAGCTTGTCCGTAGGCGACCTGTCTTTCGTCCCTTGTAAATCTACGTGAATAAACAGCTCAGCACACGTGGCTTCTGTCTATATTATTTTAGTTTGATGACGTTATATTTATTTGATAAGAACAGGTTGGCAAAAACCTCCTTATTCTTGCCAAGGGAGGGTATTTTGTCCGACTGAACAAAGAAACTTGCTACAAAATAACAAATAACAAACGAATTCGTTTTAGAATTCGTATTATTGTAGGATAATTTAGCAACAAAAAGCTAAATAAACATTTTGGATTTTCGTTCTTTCGTTGTTCCAAAACAGTCATGATTCGCTTTTTACCCTTTTTTTGATGCGGGTTATCCGATGTCCAGTGGCGGGAAGATTCTGTTCTTTAGAAATGAGAGGTGGATTTTTTTGTTTCTTTTTGTTTTTTATCTGAGCTTACCATTTGTGTAGATGCAAATGATCAAATTTACAAAAAAAAAACGGCAATGATTAAAGATGAAATACGAAGGATTTCGTTTTATCATATAAAGTTTGTCACAAGGTAATCGGTCATTGCACTTTATCATGTTACATTTTTATCGAAAAAAAACCAACATATTTTCAACGAACACGCCATGTTTGTTTTACCTATCAGAACTGGGTATTGCTCTGGCTACAACAATGCCTGCAACAGATGCATTTCAGTCTAATGAAAGCAGATTGTATATTTTTACATTCGACACATCTTTTATCTACCCCAGGGAGTAGATTTCAGTTCATTCAACATTATCTAAGTCATATATTACTCGATTGATTTAGACTGTGTTCCGTGATTAATTTCAATCAATTAATTTGTCTACAATTAATCTACAGTTCGTTTCTATTTTTATCCCAATCATCGTCCCCTACCAGGCGCACCATTCACTCTGAGTCGACAGCACAATTTGCATGAAAACAATACTTGTAGCTGGCTTTCATGCGTTGGTCTATCTGTAATTAATCAAACGTTTTAATTAATGGCTTCTGCATTACGATTAAACGGTTTTGACATCACCTCCAAGTTTAATGCCTCTGTAACAACACCATTTCAAGACGGTGCTTTTTACGCTCAACTTTAAACATTTTCCGTTTACTTAAAATATGGTCGGTGGGTGGGGTGACTGTGATTAAAAGTTAAATTTTATTTGTAAAATGGTATTCGTCATGTCATATATGCCCTCTTCGATACTAAACTCTTTTAGGCTGTTTCCTTCAGCAACAATGAACCTCGTCACGTGCAGAGACCGCACTCTACTAGGAGCAACAAGTCACAAAGACACATTTATTGCTTGTAGGATTAAATAATGTCAATGCCTGTGCCGTTAGTGTGGGTGATTCACAATCAATATGATATTTTACAAACATGTTTTTTCATATTTTTCCGTGGATAAAGTTCAGTCAAAAGTTATAACATATATATTGGTACTCAAATTCTTCTTTTTTCAAAACAAATATTCTTTTGTGAATAAAGGCTCACCAGAGCAGTTGACATATGGAACAACGCGTTGCATGACGGGTAAACCAAAATAGCCGATTTAATGAAAGATTATTGTCGTGAGTGTTACCATATCGATTAATATAGCTTGCATTTATGAAAATAATTTTCCTTCGCATCATTAACGTCACGCAATGGTTTTTTGATACCACATTATGTAAACCTACCAAAGAGGGTTCCACAGTAGTAGTCTTAGCGAGATAAGCATATCTGTTCGATTCGAGTGTCCCATCATACTTATCGTATGTCTGTGCACACATGTATGTATGTATGTATGTATGTATGTATGTATGTATGTATGTATGTATGTATGTATGTATGTATGTATGTATGTATGTATGTATGTATGTATGTATGTATGTATGTATGTATGTATGTATGTATGTATGTATGTATGCATGTATGTTGTATCTATCTATCTATCTATCTATCTATCTATCTATCTATCTATCTATCTATCTATCTATCTATCTATCTATCTATCAATCTATGTATATATGTATATATCTATGTATCTATTTATCTATATCGTTTGTATAAGGTATGCATGTATTTGTGAAACTGAGTCACTATGGAAATCATGTCTATTACTTTAAAATAACTGTACACTCTCTGTCTGTATATGCATAATATATATATATATATATATATATATATATATATATATATATATACGTATATTGTTTTGTATTAAATAAAACGACGCTTTAATCAGCTGCTTTAATGAAATAAAGGCATAGGTTTTAGAAGAGATTTTGCTCTCAATTCAGTTTCGCTTCACTGGGGTACTCATACTTTCAAAATATTTAAAAGGGTAAGAAAAATGCTTTTACTGGCAATGGTTTGAAGTATCATGAAAGAAAGTGTCTCTCCATGTTTCTAATCTATTCTAGCACTGCAATCACTGTAAAGCATTCACTGTTCAATATTTATTATAGTTGATATGTAACGATACAGACGAAATCATAAGAATAGTTCTTACAAGACGAAATCCATGTTTTGACTTTTGACAGACTCTAGAGTTGTATTTGTGTATGTTTAAGCATTCTGAAGCGAGAGCTTTATCTGCCTCACTCAAAGAGGTTGTTAATTTCGCAATGAAACGTTTTCTGGGGGTTGTGGAAAGTGCAACGCTTCTATTGTAATGGGTAGCCTTATCCAAACCAAGCTCAATTAATTAATGTAATTTCGGATGCATTATGGTGAAAGCAGATTACATTATGCACGTTACAATGATAATTCTACCGGTGTATTTCACCCTTTCCCAGCTCACAGCCTTTCTATTCCAGACTGCATTTCTAACGACACCGAATTATATCTGTACAGAAGGCCTTGTAACAAAGCCGTCACTTGTCGCAAGTGTCAGCAGAAACGTTACCAATATCATTCCGAGAATCGCGCGTCACAATTAATTATGAGACACGCGGCATCCGGGACCAATTTGAGCGCCACACAGAATTGCGCGGCGCGCAGTACACGCTCCCAATGAAAACAAAGTCAACAGAACACAGTCGATTCAAATATTAAATTTTTAATTTCTTTTTAAAGTGAGTTAGATGGAGCTCAACATTCTGTTCGTGGCTAGGCGCAATTACATCTTGTCAATCCAACAGCCATTCAAACTATTAATCACTTGTGATCTCGCAATGGTAATCATAGCCGTTCTTAGTATTATAAGGAAAGAAAATATATGTAGTCAATGTAGAGTCTGCAACAGTATAGATTAGTTCCTTGTGTATTATGTGTGATCTTACAGACTGTGGGGCAAATGGCTAACTCCAGTCTGAAATAATAACAGTAAATTGTACCGAAATTTGACTTTTAATGAAATAAACTTTTGTCACAAACGTTATTACGGGAATCCCTAGAATGTAATTTTATTATTCAGCTTTCAAATACACTGTGATTTTCATGATTTCCTCCCGTTTGAGGTCGAAATTCCATATTAGGGATTTGTGCATTTTCTCGGTTATCATAAAGTATATTGGTTGAAACGCCACCGTATTTGATACAAAGTGAGAGGGGAAGATTGGTCTTGTTGGCACACTAACGCTCACTGGTCTAGCTGTGCTACCAATTTATGCCAAAATTTCTTGTCATAAGTTATGATGACTATTTTTTCTGACGCAAAATCTCAAATCGCGGTTACTCATACATAACAGGCACATCTCGGAAAGAAAGCGATCACCCCGGGGGAAAATGTCAACAAAGTTAAGGTTTTACGTGATGCATGTTCTCTAAAATTGTTACAAGCAAAAAGTCTCTTTATCTCAGGAAAACATTCTGTCTCAGACAGCCTTTATTAGCTCTGAAATTGTCTTGATGTCATTATTAGATCATTTTACAGCGTTGCTGAAACTGACAAGGGCTTTGGCACTTCAAGCGGAAGAGGACTCGAGAGCCTAACTCGATGAGATAATTTGAGTAATCTCTTGGTCTAGGATGTCGAAAAGGGTTGGAAGAAGACGTCGATAAACGACATAAGTGTTCGAAGTAAACGAATTAGCCCTGAAGTGGCAAATCAAGGGTCGTTTCAAGAGAGCCCGGGGCTGACTCGGGTTTCTCCGCGATTTTTTTCCATTGAAACAGACATGTACCACCTGCGCCCGGGATCTTTGTAAGTTTCACTGGCTTGGAGCTGGGAGAGTGAAGCCCGAACAATAGCCTCAGACGGCGCCACGCACTCTTAAAGATCTGATCGTCCAAACATGTCCGAAAACTTTCAAAAACAGATACATTAAACAAACAAAGCGTATAGGTAGAGTGGATGGGTGGAAACGGCTCCGTGCGCCCCGTCATTTAAACGATGAATCCCGACTTGAAAGCTGCAATAAACGGGTACGATTTCATTTTCAAGCGGCGATATTCTTTGCAAATGCGCCCATCAAAATTGCACGAATGAGTGGCATTTCTATCGTAGAAATTTTAAGTCTAGCGCTACTCTGAGATGTGCATTGTTGGAGCTCTTAGAGAAATCCTATTCAGCCCTTTCAGAGTTGTCCAGGACAAACTCAATTAGCTGAGGCAAAAAATGTTGAAGCGGTGAGAGAAGTGGAGGGGTGGCCGAATCTTGAACCTGCTCTTAGTCTCCCGTTTGGGTTGAGGAAGAAGAATTAAAGAGAGAGAAACCTTGGTGAGAGGAGCTTATGGACCCCGTCACAATTGTCTTATTCAGCGTGTTTGAGAAAACAAGGCCTTTGAGATGCAACGGAACAAGACCGAGTTGCACAAGCTCCTGAGTTCTAAATGGTCCATGCCTAAGCGCCATAGGTTGGTAAACCATGCCAGTCGGTGCCCTAACTGTATGCAGATCAGGGATGTCGGCGATAGGCTGGGCCCGATAAATGATCCCGAACGCCGATTGGAGACGCGCTGTCTGCCAGTCTGAATTCCTGGGCACAAACACCTATGGTCTGGGCTAGCCAAGGTGTAGCTGGTATGTCTTCCATCCGATACTTTACACATTAGGTCGACGCCAGCCTGCTGGCCGGCTTAGGCTCAGGAAACCAGAAAGTCGAGCTGACGATAGAAACGAAGCGACGAAGTCAGGTAGTACGCGTCAGCGATAGTCATGGGCGAGCAACCGCAGGAGTTAATTACATGGAAACGGTGTTTTACTTACCGTGCTTTCCTTTCTACAATAGCCCGATAACGCTTCAGTGCAGAGCGTAGAATCATCACAACTTGCCTGCCCCACGCGTTCTCTATCCCTTTCCACCGGCCGATTATTTTCCTCGATCCCGTTGAACATTTGTAAAAGACGATACCAAAAAAAAATCAGCCAGATATTCGGCTTGAGATTGAGCCCTACTCTCCTATTTGTTCACTCTGCTGTCGATCATTGTAGCCTTTTGGTCCCTCAAGTTGTCTCTACGTTCAGAACAGCGGGCCTGTTCAGTTGAACAATGGAACTCAATTGTACGTATAGACGGTACTTACTGTGCCACAAGGAGACCAGAGTACCTGAGGGTTAATGCGTGTCAAGAAGCAGAACTCAACAGATTTCATAGTTCTCTAGCCTCGGTGTTTACTCACATATAAACGTGTATCCATCTATTTGACATCTCTTATACGAGGATCTGATAAAAAACTAAACCACTCGCGCCTTCTTTGCCTATTTCTTGTTCGTTTAGATAAATATCTAAATACATCTTGTGAGGGAATTCTACGTTATATAAAGCGAAATGTAATATCCAAATAAAATACTCTGTCAAACTTAAACTGAAATTCCGAACCGACAATTATTTCCTTTGTTCACGTCAGCATATCTGTAATTCGTCGCTTCTGCATTTGCTCAATACACGGGAGCATGGAAGCTTACAGTGGTATTCGGACATTCTATACTGAACATACACTTCAGCATCCCGTTTGTAATAATATCTATCAGAAAACAAATACAACTCACACAAAAAAAGTCTGACGCCAGCCCTAATTGCTCCCTGTATGGCTACAATAAGGAGGACGTGTCCAAGAAGAAACAGAGTCGGGGGGAAAACAATCGATAAACGACGATTATTTTTGCACAGATGAAACATTAGGATAAGGCAGGCGGTTTCCTTTCCCACGCCCTAATCTGTCACGATTAGCGATTTCTTTCTATCCTCTTTCTGGCAGTTCTCGGTTGTCAAAAATGGAGAGAAGTGATTGAGAGTGATTTGATTCTAATTTCGTCGAGACAGATTTGGATCGGAAATCGTTACCACTGGCTCTTAAGTCACGAAGCCAACTTTGGTGCAAAACAGCGTGAATTTCTGAAGGGTTAAATGTTCAGTCGAAATAGATAAACTAAACGTTCAGTGCAGTATCTATGTTACAAACGAAATAACTATCTGTGCAGTATACTTTATAGCAAATTTATGAATATATATATATATATATATATATATATATATATATATATATATATATATATATATATATATATATATTTATATATATAAATCCGAACGGTAAAAGTAGTTTGATGATTGATTGCAAGATGCATGCAACTTATGTAACGGAGATTATTATTTTGTACTGGAATAATTTTTGTTATATTTATGGCGCTCTACTTTTAGCATCGAGAACTGTAATTTCCCACAAGGACATATGTATACTTTGAAGTATACATACAGTCGGAATATGTATATATATATATATATATATATATATATATATATATATATATATATATATATATATATATATATATATATATCACGGCGAAATTAGGCTGGGTAATTAGTATCGTTCATAACTTTGAGTTGTAGGCTAATTTCATCGTTTCACTGAGAATACAGAAGCTTAAAGTTTTCGAACAGTCACGGCTTCCTTATGCTTTTACTTTAAATTATACATTCATACGTATATTCATACTTACACACATACATACATACATACATACATACATACATACATACATACATACATACATACATACATACATACATACATACATACATACATACATACATACATACATACATACACACACACACACACACACACACACATACATACATACATACATACATACATACATACATACATACATACATACAGACAGACAGACATACAGACAGACATACATACATACACACACACACACACACACACCACACATACATACATACATACATACATACATACATACATACATACATACATACATACATACATGCATGCATGCATGCATGCATGCATGCATGCATGCATGCATGCATGCATGCATGCATGCATCATACATACATACATACATACATACATACATACATACATACATACATACATACATACATACATACATACATACATACATACATACATACATACATACATACATACATACATACATACATACATACATACATACATACATACATACATACGTACGTGCACCCAGTCAGTCAGTCAGAGATAGACACAGAGATATACAGAGATGGTATTGCTTCCTCAAGATGATTTACAAGGCAAGGTCGGGTGTAATGTTAAACGACATCCGCATGTTTATCATCAGTATAGGGCTTTTTGATATCTGCAACAACGATTTCCCCAAAATCACGGCTGGTCTTCACCGTATCCTTGCAATAACCTCTGTAATACTACTGGTGGTCATTGTTGTCATTGTAATGATGATGATAAAGATGATGATGATGATGATGATGGTGGTGGTGGTGGTGGTGGTGGTGGTTGCCTGTGACGACGGGGTTAGTACGACTATGTTGTTGCAATGAATGATGATGCAGTGAAGAACACAATCATTATGACAACAGTCAATGATCGTAGGCAACAACGATGACAACAACAGAAACGTTAATGTTCGTGGGCGACAGGAACGCCTGCCACTGACGGAAATCGTTACACATGAATAACTTTCATGTTGGCGAACGCAACACAAGCTAGTCTAACAGACAAAATTCTAGTCTTTTTGTAAATGCCTCAATATTGGAACTCATCTCGGAGTTGACAGAGTCAAACCAGCATCGGCAATATTTGCCAAAGTATTGGCTACCATCGACCCTTCTCGTAACACACGGGGCGTGCTTTAATCTACCAGACGCCCGCGGCGCTTTTGTCACGAAATTGGTGTACAGTAGTTGTAATCTCCCCCCGCTATGATAAAGTGTCGTTTAATTTTTTATTGAGAGAAACCCCGCGGCGACATAATTGTCTCTCCAAGGCCCCTGAAAAGCGTATTAGTCGCTCTTCAATGGGAAAGGTATCGCACTCGGGGCGGTCACACTGACTTGTGACTTCGTCGAGACCGAAGTGTACAAGCGCGAAAATTTAATTACAACAACTTTTTAGGTTCAATCTGGATGTCGATGCATTGGGGAGTTTTTCATCTAGTCAGGTTAGCCACCCTGAATGGCTCCGTGTTATCTCTGTGATTGATTGAGCGTTCCTGGCTGACGCCTGTCCGTCAAACTGAAATATTGGATAATAAAAGTGCAGTGCCGTATGTTGGAAGGAGGGAGAAGCAAACATCATGCATTCGGAAAAGAAAAAGATCACTGAAACACGAGTTTCCAAAGGAAAAGATCTATACACAAAAGTATGACTTTATTGCATTTGTGGACAACGTCTTAAAATTAGCCGGGTTAGAAAACACAAATTCCTACGGTTGCCGAAATACAAATCCTTATATATCAAGAAATCAATATATACATTGCACGTGTACGCACATACATATGTGTACGTTCATATTCATAAATATGTATGTATGTATGTATGTATGTATGTATGTATGTATGTATGTATGTATGTATGTATGTATGTATGTATGTATGTATGTATGTATGTATGTATGTATGTATGTATGTATGTATGCATGTATGCATGTATGTATAGGCATACGTGCATGTACGTTTGTGTCAAGCAGAGCTCTGTTACTTTCTGTGTCTTTCCATATAGGCCTAGTATTAACTTCAAATATTACATTATAGACTACACTTGTTAAGATGACACATTGAAACTGCAGTTGATGGGAAAGTGTAGCAACATTCATTTATGTTTTCTTATGGAATGTAGAAGTAAAATAATCTGCCTAATCAGGGACCTCATAAATCAAAGTTAAAACACTATTAGTCAAGTCAATTTATTTTATCGCTTATATTGAAACATCTAACACCGGACAATTCGTCACGGGGAATGCAAATAATTGATTATTTGTAACAAAGTCTTAATCCGAATTTTAAAAAATCCCGAAAACATCTGATGCACACAAATGCAGGCAAATCTCATAAAGCGTGTGACATAATCTGTCTTAAAACTGTTTATAAAACTCACTATTTGCAACAGTCGGAACGACTGACTTTTCATAGAAGCCAAATGAACGAGATATCGCCAACACTGAGATCCAGGTTTCTGCATTTAAGGGAAAAGGTCCTTGACATTGCCGTCAATTTAACCATTTCTCGAAATGATTGTAACAAAGTCTTAATCCGAATTTTAAAAAATCCCGAAAACATCTGATGCACACAAATGCAGGTAAATCTCATAAAGCGTGTGACATAATCGCCCTTAAAACTAAAACTGTTTATAAAACTCACTATTTGCAACAGTCGGAACGACTGACTTTTCATAGAAGCCAAATGAACGAGATATCGCCAACACTGAGATCCAGGTTTCTGCATTTAAGGAAAAAGGTCCATGACATTGCCGTCAATTTAACCATTTCTCGAAACGATTTCAAGAAATTTTCCAAATTGTCAGAAATCGACAGGCTTGGAGTAGTTATTAATAAAGCGAGTGGGTCTGCCGTCGGAAATGACGAATAAATTTCCTATTAGGGGTTGCCCTATTGACCCTTGTAGCATCACCGGAGGGGTCTTTTAATGTCATAATTTGTGCGAAAATTGGAATTTGCTTGGCATAGATTACATTAGGAATCGCTCTTCTGATTTGTGAGACAATTGTAGCGAGGATTGGTTCATTGTGCACCCGTTGATACATCGACCACACTGCGCTCTCGTACTCCCTAATCTGAAAAAAAGGTCAGATCGGCTTTCCAGAGAGTATTGCTCGCGGAACAAGGAATAGTAAGCGACATCAGCCATCAAGTATTTTTTTCTGCGGCTTTATGGCTTGCCAAATTGGAGTTGAAAAACGTGCAATTACCGCCACAAAGACTCGAGCTTGTTGAATCGCTTGGCCCTGAGTTCCACCGAGAGAGTGCATTCATATGCAGGCTGTGTAAGGCCGTGTGCGGGAACGGGGAATGATAGTGTACCCATTCTATCGGGTTTCCAGGCACGGTTGACGCTGGTTTCAGCGTTCAGTGAATTTTCTATGAAAACTCACATCAAGAGCCGGTATTTCGAAGCAGGGACCATGTGCTTGTCGCAGTCCATCCTAAACCCTCTCATTATGAGTAAACACACATATCTTATAAAAACAATTATGTTTAAAAGCGACGTTCTTATCAGAATTATTCCAATAATCAAAGAATCACAAGACACCAGTCAAACAATTCTCGGAAGGAGTGGAAGCGAGCTAGGACAATTCAATCAGTTATAATATTTGGTCACCATATATCCCCAAATTTTCATTTGCAATTTCGACTCATGTAACGATGCGTAAATGTAAACTTACCTCTACAGAATCAACAAAGGCTTATAGAAAGCTATGGGCTTTTTAGTTATAACCAATTTCTAGCATGTTGAACAGCACATAAAACTCAGAGTAATTCTCTGCCTCCAAGTCCGCGGTGGCAATATGCATGCGAAAGAAATAAGGGAACAAGTAACCCCTACAGTTTAACATGAATGTGCTCTTTAATTGTCTATTTCATCCATGATAACAACATAATTACATTCAACGTCTGACGCTCGTTCTTTAGGACATAAAAAATGTTCGAAAAAAATTAATGCGTGTAATCCATCTGAAAACACCAACTCGTTAGCTTTGCTTTTTCACAACCCGCCAAGTTTCTTAAAGCGTAACGTTCACTCATAGAAATCATGTTATTTGCTTATTTAAAAGACAAAGAATTCGCATTTGAAGTTAACTGTTAGTTTTGCTAAGACCATGGTTAATTATGCAAATTTGGTGTGAAAATAGACGACAGCAGACAATGATAGCGGAACAGATCAAGGAATAATAAAATGATATGTACCCGCTCCAAGCAGTAGACCGCAACACCACAGCTGTTTGAGTGTCTTTCGTCAAACATTTTAACTATTATAGATGGCACAGTACTTGTATAAGTTTATTGGAACACTTGACAACAAGCAGAAAACTAAAAAAGCTCTACATGTGAGTTTTAGAAACACTAAAATATAGTTGCTTGTTCATCGCCAACACTTTTTAATGGTTACACTTGTTCTTCGATAACTATGTTGTTACTGCGATTTTATTTGCTAAATGACATCGATATCTTAGATATTAGTTCTATCAGACTGTTTGTACAACACATAAAAAACGATATTTTAACACGTGCAGATCAATACGAAGTCGCTTCGCAACTTGAAACGGGACAAAGTTTTTGAAAAGAACATTAGCAGGATAGTAACACGCTAAAATTAAATAACTTTCTTCAACACGACAGTGACGATTCTCTGCGCAAATTTAAACATGGAGAGGATTAAAAATTCCTTTAAAGTTTGTTGAGAATACTTGTGTCGCGATCATATAATTTCGAGCAAATTAGAAAGACTGGCGTAAACAAAACAAAACAACTGCATATTTCCTCCATCTCCAACTGTGTTATTTGTTCCAAGACGCCCGCTTTGGTTGAAATATCTGGCACGTAATAGGGTCCAAAACGTCTCCTCTCTCGTTATAATTTGTTATTTTATCCTACACTTGAAATTTACAGCGGACTCATAGAAGATATTGTTAGGCTGATTTTTCCCACCGTGTCACTACATTTTTCCAGGTTACTGTTGAAACAAGGAGATGTTTGCATGTGTATTTTTCGCCCATTAGGTCCTATACGCAATGTAACCATGGACAATACATATTTGCATTCCGTAGGTAGGGATGTTGAGTTTGTTTTGATAACTCAGGGGGGAAGGTAAACAAAGCTCGTCTTCCAAGAGTCGCCCCAAGACAAATCACTACTGACTATACTGACTATGAATGTCGGCTGGCCACAAGACTAGCTTTGCACGCCACTGAGCTCAGCAATCGATGGGAGGGTTTCCTTGTTGTATAGATGATATGAAAAAGGGACACAAAGTTCCACTTCTAAGCATGTATAAACGCTTTTAGATTTATGAAGTATTGTAAATTAACGGTGGTCGATTAAATTTGCGACCGTCGGCGTAGATTGGAGTTGATTTATTATTTAGTGTATCACAACAATAAATATGGCGAATGGATGTGCCTCAGAGCGGCGCCTTTACAAACTTTTGACAGCTTGGAATAATTTTATCATATTTTCATTGTTTTCTTTTCTCCGTCAAGTCTCGCCAGAGGGTACAAACACAAAGTTTCCAGTGTGCGCAAATGAAACCAAATGATGAAGGGGTGGAAGCAATATACTGAACGAATTCAAGTTTCTGAGAGCAAACCGCCGCATTCAATGTTTGGCAAATAAAGAAAAATTTAGAAGCAACGTCAACTGCAGCTTGGTCAAAAAAAACCCGAGAGAATCGTCTAGTCATCGAAATTGTTAACGAAGTCAGTTGCAACTTTTGTCAATAAATGTAACCGCATTTAAAGCTGTCCAATATCTTATTTAAAATGATCATCATAGCAGCTTTGGATCTGTTATTAATGGACACTTAATCATCCAAACCTACTGCACTCGATGGAAAGTCAGAAAACTTAGAAAACATTCAGTATTTTTGTAACAAAGACAGACAGGAAATTTTCAAAGATACATTAACAGGCAGCTTTGTATGACTTGATTGCCATTAAGAACTTCTAATAACATTTGTCAGCCACTAAGATTTCAGTCAGACGGTTTGGATTGTGGGTTATATTCTGACTGAACAAAAACACTCGGCTATCAAAACGGATACAGTATTTTGCTTCGTTTTATAAAGTATTGGTTTTGCCAGCCTGAAATGTACATGTATCGAGTCTGCAAAGTCATTCAACCTCCTGAGAAAATCCTCGACGGGCTCAAGTTGCCCATAACCGTAAACTTTAACTTTGAATTTCCTTTCGTTGTGAACGTTTGTTGACAAATTATACACTACAATTATGAAAGTCAGTTCGGGTTTCTGACAATTAAGGGAGCTACAGCATTGCAAGATAGGCTCTTTTTTCTTTGATTCCATCAAGTGCATATTGCATGAGTGAACACGCATTTTAAACTTTGCTCAAAGATGTGATTGAATCGTTCCCTTGTCAAACTGAAGACGCATCGCAAACATCTCACTCACTTTCATAAAGAGACAGCAGCCATCGAGATTCACGCGCGGAAAAGACAGGCGGATCACGAGAACATACAATTATATATCTTGCAATTGTTCGCACAAATGTCGAAAATCATTATTTTTATAACAAGATATCAAGAATATCAAGTGTTATTAAATTTCATAAGTTGTAACGGTTACACTATAACTGCATTGGCAACGAATTTTAACACCAAAGGGAATACGCAAAGAATGCCCGCTGAGTCTGGCTCGCAATAGCAGCCGTAACATCTGGCTAATATCATTCATTAACTTTGTTAAACAGGGGTAAAGCACCGTGGGATGTCTGTCTGTGTTGAGACAGACAAATCGATTCCACCCATTAGTTATCAGTGACCCTGAAATTATTCCAAATGAAATAATTATCGACCTCGACACCATGGGCAGAAAGTTCAAAGACGGAGACCAAGCAAGATTCGACCCTTACCTGCCGAAGGCGTTGTTGTGGATAACGCGCGTAGAGCATGCTCAGTGCGTGTCTTGCTTTTTCTACGGAGTTATGCGGAGCGGGATATTTCTCAACCAAAAGTATGGCTCTCAGTATCAGGCATAGACCAGGAACTGATAATAAGGCAGTCAAGATGTATCCGGTCGTACCCAAGGATTTTGAAATCAAGCAGACGGATATTCGGGGAATCAGCTGACCGCTCCACCCAAGAAGATCTTTTGTAAAGGTCAAGTTGGGTCAGTGTTTTCCCCTTAGACGCAGGGTGCTCTGTGTCGGGTCACTTTCGATTTTGGCTCAAATTTCTGGACCGATGCCCGGCTCGCTGGCGTCGTCGGGTGAATGTGGTGTCAGATCGGACAATAGAAATACCAGACAGATGAATGATCAAAATAAAAAAACGCGCTTAGTGAGGAATATTGTTACCTTCTCTGTTCTTTCTGGGAGGATTTTGTATTGATAGATATGGCAGTGAAAGGGAAATCTGGAATGTGAGAGGAAACAAAACTGTTTCCTTATGTTGATAACTAAATAAAATTAACTTCATCAATTGCACGGAAACCGAGCAAGGGAACGAGAAATGTTAAACAAAATGTGAACTGGATGTTGGAAAATGAACATTGCTGGATCACTTTATAATTGTACATTTTGTACCCGCATGAGTGAAAACTCCCGAGTTACAATAAGCAGTTTTTACACAACATGACGACATAGATCGACCCAAGTACAATATGGCACATGCTGACAAGATATGAAGATGGGGAATGACTCTTAGAAGGCTGTAGCGCGGGTTACCAAGGATACACGGATAACCGGAGACAAAGTGACGTTGAGAAGAGAGACAGACAAAGGCGGGGATATGCAATGACAAAGTACGTGATAAATAAAAAGGCTATTTATTTTTATCCATGTTTCATAGCATTCTGTTTTACTCTCTGAACCTCATTCCCCGTTATCTCCATGGCAACAAGGCTTATAGTACCCATCCGAATGTTTCGCTCGTCGTATGCCCGAAATTGCTGTCGATAAGCGGTGTCTCTGGCGAGCTGATCTATTTTTAACCCAATGACTAGCGCTCTTGCAATATAAATAGACTTTGATAAAGAGACGTTTCCATAAATGACCCCAAGTTACAAGCGACCTCCCAAGGCACCGATGACGTAATCGCCAATGTTTGTACATTCAATTTGAAAATGCACACTACTGTGACAGCGGCGGCCTGGTATAAATCGTTTGAATAAACATGCATTTACCTTCTGAGAGATCTAGACAGGGGGGAGGGGAGGAAAACACTATTGTCAGAAACTTTTTCACTTGTGACACTACCTCTATCGTTCTTGCGTTGCTCAGTTAATGTATTGAAAGTATTTGCACTTCAAAATTGAGACCTAAAAACACTCGTCCCGGCATGTTCTTGAACCTGGTCAACCAAAGAAATATTTAAAGCGTATTGCAAAACTTGTCACTCATGTTTTTCACCTCACATCACATCACATCACATCATACCACATCACACCACACCACATCACATCACATCACATCACATCACATCACATCACATCACATCACATCACAGCACATCACATCACATCACATCACATCACATCACATCACATCACATCACATCACATCACATCACATCACATCACATCACATCATACCACATCACACCACACCACATCACATCACATCACATCACATCACATCACATCACATCACATCACATCACATCACAAAACATCACATCACATCACATCACATCACATCACATCACATCACAAACATCACATCACATCACATCACATCACATCACATCACATCACATCACATCACATCACATCACATCACAAACATCACATAACATCACATCATACACGTCACGTCACACACGTCACGTCGCGTCACAACATGTCACAGCATGTCACAACGTGCCACGTCCCAATTTTCATGTACCAATATTTTTGTTTCAACTTTTGCTTAATTCGTGGTTTCCCCGGGACCTCTTCCACTAATCGTCGTACTTGTCAATATGCACTGTGGTCTTGCAACAAAGATTCCAAGGAAAAAAAGTGAAAAAAGAATTTGGTATAATCCGTTAAGTTTCCCCGCATATTAAGTGATATTTGTGGAAACCGCTTCCAACAATTAAATTTAAAATGTGAGAACTTGCCTCAATAATAAACTTCTTGCAGTGCGTTGAATTAACTGTTTCAATGAACTCAAGTTAGTGTGTTGAATTCAATGTTGCACAACATTTTGGTAATGATCTCCCCTTGCCTTTGAAACAAGAGAAATGCCTATTTCATCAGTATTATATATTTGATTGAGGTCGCAGGGAAGCTCGTTTTAATGCGTTTCTACTAATATTATCTGAGAGACTGCTAGACTCAAGTGGTAAGTTTGGTCAATCCAGCCACGCCATTCTTCAATGTTAGAAAGTCATTCAGAATAATTACAACTCTGTGTCAATCAGTGAGAACGTATATTCAATAACTGTTTACGTCAAATTTTGTTCGTCGATGAAAGTTCCCTTTCACGCTGAAAGTGGTTTCACGTTCGCGTATAGGTTTGCGATTAGGGCGACGCGGAATGATAATCAAATTTCCAGTGTATGGGTTTTAATGAGTATGGTGGACATTGAACGAAACTCGACGTTAAACTCTTCAAAATTTGGGAGCTGCCTCGTCGAAGCAAACTTAGGCAGTACAATTTGGGAAAGTCTGCCTAGACCCATGCTTTTTAATGGCCTGTTCTCTTTTTTCCATCTAAAGGCGCACTATCAATAAAGCATCGCGGCCCGCGGTCCCAATTTGAAGAAGGATTCTAAACACGTCATGGATTAAGTTGCCACTTTCGATGCAACCTTGCGCTCCGCAAGTTGTTTTTGAAAGGCTACTCTTGATCGTGTGTATCACATTAAACAAATATTTGGACAGCCTCAGACACAACATGGAGGGAAAGTTTGCTACGATTCTCTTGCTTAATAGTCACTGAGACTTATGAAAGCTTTCTGCCAGGCTCGTGGGACCAAATTAGTTTCCACGTTGAGGTATATATCGCGGAAAGATATGCACCGTCGACAGAGAGCCCCTCTTTCTTGTCTGTTCTACCCAACCGATAGACCACACAAAATGCAGCTTGCCAGCTGTCAATCAAAGCCTACCGTCGCTCGAGTGCCGCGATGATTGAGATAAAGTGTTTTCCGAGCATGCCAACCACACAGCGAAAATTTATCTTTGCGCAGTGTATGCAGTTCACTCTTGTGAGCATACATGACCTCCGCGACTCTTGGCGTTGATTGCGTCACAGCCTTTTTAGCCCGGCTGTCAAGTTTATCTTTCCCGAGGCCTCGGCAAAAAAAAGTGACAATCAAAGCATCGAAATACCAAAATTGGTAAACAGCTGGGGGGAAATTCGCCTGAAGCGATCAGGACTCATTGCTTGGTGATGGAATCAAGAAATTAGTGAGCAAGAAAGTTAGGAAGTGCGACGTTAAAAAAAAGAACCCTTAATGATTGGAAAAAACTGAAGTCACTGAAGTAAAACAAGAAAAAGTAACACAATATTGCCAGATTTGAAGAAAGATAAATAACCCAAAGCAAATGGTGAGATTGACAAGACATTAACTGATAGTGTAATTGATTGATCAATCGATAGATAGATAGATAGATCGAAAGATAGATAGATAGATAGATAGATAGATAGATAGATAGATAGATAGATAGATAGATAGATAGATAGATAGATAGGTAGATAGATAGATAGATAGAGAGATAGATAGATAGTTTGAAAGTTTAAAACAGATCTGAACTTTTAAACTTATTATTATACCGTGATAAAAAAATGGTTCTATGACGTAATTGAGAGAATTCCATGGCAACGCCAGGTTGACGCCCCACCCAGACATCGGGAGTCAATTATTCACCCTATCCATTGCGAACTTGACATATTACTCACCTCTGTGATACCTATCCAGCGTCTATGACAATATCCGTCATGATTAAGGTCTTTGATGCCTCGCTTTCATACCGATGGACACATGACTGATGCGAGTTTGATTGAGGGAAAAACAAAAACAAGGTAGACTTTACAGATGTCGAGGAAGCCATGTAATGGTTTTTATTGCTTAGTTATTGTCTGCTTGTCGACCCTGACAGCTTGTAAATAGCCATCATGTCCCACCCACCACAACCGCAAACTCAAGAATCTCTCTGCCGATCTCAGAGCCCACTTCAAGCCTAATGACCATGTAAGGTCGTTACGTGGAGCGCCACTTGACACCGGGAGTTCATTTAGCCGTCGTGAAGTTCTCGCTAATTTTAACTACTTGGTACAGTCTCCTTGACGCCTCGAGGACCCCATCCTTACCGCTCCTCATCGCTTATATTTCAAGGGTCTCTTCAGTGTTTTAGGGGAGGGGAGTTTTGAGATGATCACTTTTCTTGACGCCGTATTCCATACATCAAACTCGCCCCCACCGTATTGAGCCAAACACGCCACTTGTCACAAGACATGCACAGGGCAGTTCGCATCGTTGAAACTGACCAGGTCTCGCACTTTACAATTTGTGGTTAATTTACCAGAATCGGCGATTTTTTAAAGACGTATAAAATCGAAAGTTTAAACATAATAGACAGCAGGAAAAATAGACTGTGCCTGTTTTTCGGTAATGTCAAATAGAAAAGGTTTGTCATTATCAAGGTACGGGGATTTACAGTAAACATTGGTAGAAACGGAGCTCGTAATCAACATATCTGAACAATATCTGGTTTTCAAATAAATAAGATCCATAGCTGGTTCTATTTGGTGACGTTGACCATCGTTCACAAAGTTTTAGAGACCAAAAAGATAAATTGCTGGATAATACCGAGCAATAGCGCTCATGTGCAGGGATAATTGTCAATACTTGATGCACATTGGCACACGATTTAATGCATTCTATAAAAAGTCAAACATAAATGTACTCATCGATTATATTGGCCAATTTGGAAAATCCACGTGTTTACATCGAAAAGGATCGGGCGCCTGAGAATGCTTTTAGGGTCGCTTGTATCCATGGGAAAAGATGAAGCTGTGACAGAAATAGTGCAGCTTTTTCTTTTCTCCGTTTTCCTTTTTTTCAATTTACAAAAAAGGGTCTGTGATATTTTGCTAACAAAGCGACCTCCCATTGGCTGACAAATCTGCCACTTTGATCTGTGATGGAGACCACTTGAGCACATCGTGGCATATACTGGGATGTAATTACGTCCATTTGGCGCCTGTGTGCTAGAAAGTACCACAGCGGAGCAGCCCCAGCGCTATCTAAGTGACTTAAAATTGGTACCCCGATACAAACAAACACGAGAGAAACGGACAGACCCTAGTAAGAGTCGGCTGTGTGTTTGTACACAAAGCTTGTGGGGTGGCAATCTTCACGGGCCAGTTTCATGTAAATAACCACCTTCCATCGGAATCTCTTCCATTTCGGACTCAGCAACGGAGATGTTGAAAAAAAAGCGCGTTCTTAGAGCGGCGTGCAAAGTGGCGTGAAGAAAAAGTCACGTCAAATTGTTAACGTTGAAATGATCAAATCCATTTGCTCCATCAATTTGGTGACGATGCAAATAATACTTTCAATTTGAATCCGATTCTAAATCAGCCCAAGAAATAATTGGATTATCATGAATGGTAACTTTTGAATCGAGATATCTGCAATCTCTGCCCGAAGCTGACTGGGTGGTCGCGAATGATGTCCATTACACCAAAGACGGTAAAAGAAAGAAGACAGAATTTTTAGCTGTTAGTTTGGGTTTGCGAAAGCACTGGGAATAGGCTTACAAGTATGCTTTTCCTCTTCCTGGAACGAGGATCAAATCGTCGTAAATCAAGGCGCATCTGACAGATCGGCCACAAGTGGCAGCTTTAACTATCATTTAGACGCGAAACAAACAAATAGGTCATCAAACGCATTAGCTAACTGGCTTAAAACGTAAACAAGACGGTGAATTATCATCACTCAATCAGATAACTAGCAGACAAATTAGGTGGATGAACCATGGCGCAAACTTGTGGAAACTGACGATGGCGTTTAATAGTGTATTCAGAATCACATCAACGATTCATGAATACGCCTGTTGGCTGCACGTAATACACACCTGCCTATCTGTCTGTCTGTCTGCCTGCCTGTCTGTAAAACTCTCTCTCTCTCTCTCTCTCTCTCTCTCTCTCTCTCTCTCTCTCTCTCTCTCTCTCTCTCTCTCTCTCTCTCTCTCAGTGTGTATGTTTGTCTATATACAGGAGAGCTTCCTTAATACCACATAGGCGAGACAATGCTGATACACAGCATCTCGATTGAACATATTATATTTCTCATTTCAGCAAGAGATCCTTGATTTTCCAATCGTTGGTAACCTGGAAGTGCAGACGATAGACTGTGTAAAACCTTTCGTGATATTGAGACACTAATTTTATTTTAATCGAAGGATAATCGCTGTGACATTTTGCAATATTACCGACTAACTTCTCTCACATCGTTCCCAACAACCAGACGCAAAATATCTCCCTCCACACATTTAGCTTGTGAAAAAATGCTCCCACGCCCTCTCGATCTTTCTCCTTTTTACACAAGCCCCATTTAAAAGCATAAAGAACTTTTTATACTACACCGGGAAGGCACGTTCCAAATTGACTAAAATAATTCTGCGTAATCCGCCCTGTCTAATTAAGTTAATAAAAATTGGGTCATCGCACAGCTATTTACCGATAATTTCCAAATTACCTATTAATATACCTTTAAATATTGGCTCAGGTTGTAAAAATGGTTCTCCCATGACTGGGACAATGTCATCGCCTCGGAGTCATGGAGACTCACTACTTTAGGAGTCTTCTTCGATTTTCAAAGCAATTCGACTGACACACAATTATTCCCAGTCTTGTGGAAGACTCTCAGTGGCAATCAAACCGCTGCGCACCGATTCTTGTCGTGTAGTTCTACTTCAGAAACACGACTTTTTGGTGTACAGTCGAATCAAACTGAACAGTTTCTCCCACAACGTTACTCAATCCCGATACAATTAATGCATTTGTAGTGTGCAATCGTGTTATCTCCTCCCGCCACTTTGGAAGCTCTAGTCACGCGTACAGTAATTCCTAGTCCCAGCGTTCGTCTAATTTTTATCAGTGCATTTTACAAGAACAGTGCTTAGGGTCTGAAGTACGGTCATTGAATGGACGTCATAAAATGATAAATCCCCCTTCTTTATCGCGAGTCGACTATGGGAATGGACGACAATGGGAAACAGAGAGCCACAAAGCGTGGGAAAGCCAAGCCTAGCGCGGTCAACTTTTTGGGAGAAAGACAGGCACTCACCATCACGACCTGTCAGGGTTTCGATCTTTCACATCAAGAATTGTCTGTAATTTTGGAGCATGGGACCGAGAGGACTCCGGTTGTATTTTGCGTCAGTGTTGTTGTTTCTCCGTACCTTATTGTATGGATGTAATTGATACTGAAGCTTTATTTGATGGACAGTTGCTCTACTTAGGGTAGAGCAACCGTGTTTGAAGTAAGTCAAAAATTGTAGACCTTTTGGATATAATTTCATCAGGCTGACGATATTGTATCCCCCTGTCGTATTAAGTAAACAGAATTTTCACCTCTTTTCGTGTGAAAAGAAGGTTTTTGCCACCAGAAATTTAGCCACTTCACACAGTCACAATACAGAGAGACGACCACACGAAAACTAAATTTAATAAGTAGGTTATACGTGCCCGCCTACACAACTTCATGTACAGTACACATACATACATACATACATACATACATACATACATACATACATACATACATACATACATACATACATACATACATACATACATACATACACCTTACAGTGAAGTCGGTCAGAAAATGTATGACGGAATCGCATTTCACTAAACCTTAAAGTAATACCGTTTCTACGGAAAATATGTTCAAAGGAAACAAAGTCGTTATCAATTAAGCATCGAAAAATAATCATACATTTACATTTATAAAATTTGAATACAGGCCATACCTAATGTTGTGTCAAAATTTGAGAAGAACCACAGAAGATGCAAGAAAGATTGTATGGTTATTTTAACGAGAAATATCAGCGATTGAGTGAAAAGAAGATATGGGGGCGTTCTTTTCTCACCATTAGGTAGAAACAGCAGCTATTACCGGCAGATTTATTTCTATGCCCTGGACGATGAAACGAGTTAATGTGTCATTATGACTAGCAACTTGTCACGTTGTCGAATAACCAAGAATCAAACGGCAATACGGAGCACTACTGGCCCGATTCAAACACTTTGTTTTCCCCATTCAACACAGACGTTTCCCTTCGCCATGACAGGAAGAGCCAATATCGAAGGATAAACTGGTTTGATTGAAAATATATCAGATTTGAAAATATCAGTTGTTCAATCTGAAAAGCTGCAAACCCATGGATAGAACAATAAGTCATTTAGCAGCAATGATTGCTTCTCGCACTCTTGGGAAAAAACAAACAAACAAATAAACAGGAAGAAAAATAAAGACATTTAGCATAAAATTTTACAAGCCTGAGAAACAAATCGTACAGCCATTGATGATATTTGCTCGATGGAAAGACTTGTCGCAATGGTTTCCATAGCAAATGAAAACTCCCGCAGCTATTAATGTTTTTATGTATATTCAAACCGATGGCCAATTGCTATACTTTGTGTACGTCAGCACAGTTTGAGGAGACGGATAGAATCGCGAACTTCTTTTGAGGACAACAATAATGAAAACACTTACAAAAGCTACACCTATCGTTCCTTGAAACTCGGTGACATTTTCTAGAAATCATGGCTTTTACTCTGAATCAAGCAAGGCTCTTCGATTGTGTTTTCACTGCCATAAGTTAAAGCTGATCTGAAGTGCTCGCTGATTCCTTTTAATTTCAGCTGCATGGCTCAAACTTCTGTTTACTTTCAAATCAACCAACAATGTCCAGACACGTCAATCATACAGTTCAGCGATGTTGGTTGCTAATCGGCTATGTTGAATCAAATTAAACCATTTCTGACACGTGGGTCTAATCAAAACCTTGTTAAAATCTCTTTCAATTTGATCGGAAGCTGTTACTCATTCCTATATGATTCAAATCTTAATACAATCAACACGATGGATGGAAATTTGAGAAACCATGTGGTTTCGCGTTCTTAATAAACCGTTCTAAAAGTCTTGGAAATGATCATTTAAACATATGACACGACAGATGTGTATCAGTGTCGTATTTTCTTGGATTAAATCTTGCTTTGGAGGTATTTACGTTGCGAAGAACATGTCGTGTTTTGACCTGTGTATAAAGTCAGTTTTCATGTTCCTGACATACGCTTTGTACATCATATAGGCGATCGTGATATGCAAAGCTTCAAAAGAGAACTTGATGCTCTGAAATCGGGTGTCTGGTATACAGGGAATAAAGAGAATACATCACTGGGAGATTTTCGGTAGACATTAATGCATGAAACTTGCGTAAGGCAGAATGCGCCTTTGGGACGGATATTCGAACTCTTAAATTTTACAATACTTGCATGATCTACCACTTTGGTTGGCTCATTTTGAAGGTCTTGGACTTCATAGAATTTCACTTTTATTTTTGTTAAAATCAAAAATTCACCCCACCCCAAAGTAGTGTTAACATTGGGTTAGCGGCCATCTTAAATTTCTATTATAGTCCGTAAACTTACGGTAATTTGTTTCCCAGGTATCAAAATTTGCACTGTGACTCCTGATCATTATTCTCGATTTTGAAAGAGAATGATTGAAAGTTTCCCTGAGGAAAGTTTGAGCAAGAGTTTCAATCTTTCACTTTCGGAGTGCATACTAAAACTTTAACGTTGTGTTTGTTTGTTTGTGTCTACAAACAACACAAGCTAACTTGACCAAACGAAGTCGTCTGTCAAAAGAATAAAATAAATTCAAAAAATAACACTAACAATCCATTAATTGTTTTTAACTTTAATTTTCAGTGACTGAGCGTTTTGTTATTTTGCGCAGAATTAACACCACAAATATTTCTTTCACATATAAATGTCATATTAGTCGGTTCAATGTTCGTAATTCGTCTATTATGCACATATATTTTGTTGGAGTAATGACTATTTGAAATACAGACAAAATTTGCAATGCATGATACAACTGTTGAGCTGTGTAGTCAGGCTTACATTCTTTACCCCTACTTTGCCTTCTGGAACATGCAAAGTGGCAAATTGAATTGTCACAACACTGCAGTCGTCGTGCCGTCGTGGAATGTATCTTTGAACACGTAATGGGATTTGCAGTATATTAATTGGCAGGAATTTAATCAGATGAGGGATTTCCTTTAATTTCTCTGTTCCTTGAATTGTTTTATCTTTCGGATTCCCAGAGGTGACACATGCAAATAGAAAACGAGGCTACTTTAATATAAGATATGATTCAGTGCGGTCACTAGAATTTTCACATAAACTTAAGTAAAACATAAAGTAACCATGATTCCATTTTGTTCAACAAAAATTGGTTAATATAATGTACTTGCGCGTGATTGGCTGCACACATGGTACAGACAGATTGAAACGGAGGGCTCCGAATCTGATATCAACACTTTAAAAATGTTTCTATCACTGATAGCATACTTTTCAAAATTCATCTTCACGTGCCTGCGAATGTTATGTATGTGCAGCTTTGTCGACAACGACCCATTTTCCTTTTGGTTTTTAAAGGGGGACTTCTTGCTTTTCTTGTGTGAGTAAAGCATGAGCAGGTCTATAAGTCATGCAAATACCGCATGTTAATATACGGTACGTAAAACTGAATAATGATTTTATTAACAAACTACGCATGTGTCAAGTTTGAACACTGTGAGAATATTACTCCTTTACTCAACTTGTTTTGTGGAAATAGTTATCAAAAATGACATTTTATATGCAGATAATTACACCGGTTTACTATTATGTAAATGAGGAAGCAAGCAGAAGAGTACGTTTCTTTGGGCACTTCTTCCATGATATATTTTTTGCCTGGAAAGTTGGTAATCGATGATTATCTTTTTTAAATTAAAAATAATCTAAGCTTGTCGGCACGTCCACATCCACATCAAATGAGAAAATTTAGTGAATATAGTATATAAAGGCAAAGTTTAATCTAATTACAACAAAACCATGTGCGAATCATCACACATAAAGAGCAGCTGCTAGACTGTGTCCAGCCGGATAGACAGCATCACAGACCTACCGGAACTCGGGTGTCTGAGGTTAAAGATTCGTCAGTACACTTGTATGTAAAAATTTAATACTTGGAGATATTTTAACCAGGTGCCGCAACACCAATATGCCTTGCTCACGGGAAAATTTCCCACAACAGATAACTAAAATTATAATGTTAATTTCCTTGCCGTCCCTCCTCTCAACACAGATATGAATTCTAATGGCGGTTCCTCTCGCGAAGATATTTGCGAACAGAGAATTTTAAGGTGTAATATAGGCATTGAAGGCAAAGTAATTGTAACTTTTGATTCTGCATGGTTTTCATCCTTTTGTTTTGCATATATATGTCACTACAGTTTCTTGCTCCACACCGCAAAGCAATTTGGGATGCATAGTATGTTTACACTGAATCGATATTGTTGGAAACGGAATTCTGGTCTTGACTAGAATTTGAACGTGTACAACAGTACATCAATCTGAACTCTGATATTTTGTCAAGCTATTAAGTAGGAGATGCTTTAACGTGCTTTCAGGAATAGAACTTACCATTAATAGAAAACAAAACCAGTGAAAAAAGATCATCAACAGTTACAGATACTGGCCCTTCAATATCAGTGGTAAAGTTGTTAAAATATATTGAACAATTAATGTCAAAGTCCCTGTAGACTTAGTATTCTTTGGCTGACTTCGACAAGTGTGGCACGTCATTAGGTGAAAGGTCAGACAGCCATAAATGTTTCCTCGAACGATTCCAATGTATAAGTTAAATGTGCACAGTCATTTCCGCATGACGATTCTTGGGATAAATTATCTATGTTCTCAGTGAATTAATTCAAGAAAAAGTAGAACATCTTTTCATTAGATATGCCACGGCTGTTTTCTCCACAAGATTAAAGTTTCTTCTTCCGTCGGATTTTCCAGGTTTCTGTGTCAAAGTTTCCCGTCCCGCTCGAGTGCACAACTTATCAGAATCGAGGACATATTTACGGCAAGAAAGTTGTACTTGAAACACTTATTGCATCTCATAATCTCCAGCACTCTATTTTCGGAATTTTTCGTCTTTCCTAGTTCAAAAGCCGCATTGACTTACCCCGATTTACCAATAACCACGTTATCCGTCGTTGACAACTTCGGCGAACCGTATCGCATGGCGAACGCGAGCGCACGACAGGCTGCTATTTTATTTTGAATTGCGCCCTCATCGGACAATCCAAGACATTTGATTTGGTGGGATCTTCTGAGCCAGGGGCGATTACACGTCAATTAATGGATATCTAACAAACTGTTTGGAGCCACTGAATTCCAGCAAAGAGACAGAATAACGTCTGACAGTCAGCTAGAATACTTTGATAAACACAACTCGATAAAAGAAAGAACAAGGCGGAATAAGCTTAAATGTTTCTCATATTTTCTCCTAGCTCTGCAGGACTCATTCCAATTTTATCACTTATCATTTCAACATTTCAGCAAAATGTAAAAACGCATACGCAATTGCAGTAAATTCTGCAACTAACAACAATACCGTTACAATTTCGACTCAGATGTACTGAAGTTCGGCGTTTTCCGTAATCTTGTTGTAAATTAGAATAATTGATGATCAAATATCATAGATTTTGTGTTGTGCTGACATAACGTAATGATAGTCAACTTTTGAAATTTTCTCCAGTGTAAGTTTCAGGGTGCAATAAATGGTAGGACGAATGAATTTGATCTACTGAAAACTATACTCATAAACGATATACTTACACGAGAGAATGGCAGTATCTCGTAAATGAGGGCGCTGTCACCTTACTTTGAGAGTAAATACCAGTACCAGTAATCAGTGTGAGCAAGCGAAACCTATCAATAAAAGAGAGGGAAAATCATAGTGCACGGTTTGAAAATTCATCGAAATAACCATATGTTTTACGCAATCGACAAAGCATTTCAAGACTTGTAAACGTAATAAAACACATAGGCAGATAGTTTTGATACCACATACGAAATCTTTGCGAGATCTACTGCACCAATGATGGTATTACTGATAAATCTTTCCCGCTATCATATAGCAATGTGCAATGTTTTGCAAGGTCAAGGGCTTATCAAACCACTCGACCTTATTCGAAGTTTATATCATTGACATTGGGATGAAGGCCCTGGTTTCAAATGCCCAACCAGTCTGACGAATGAACACTGCGAATGTAAATTGACGAGTATAAGTATACTGCGATTGGATAGTGTGGGAAACTTAAACCCGAATATGATGTGGTTTTGACTTAAGATTTGGTGTATTATGATCACCATAATCACCATGGCAACTACCAATACACCATAATCACCACCACTACCATCGTTCTCAGCATCGGCATCGTCGTCCTCCGGGTTTTCCTCCTCCTCCTCCTCATCATCATCCTAATGACCATCATCACCACCATCATCACCACCATCATCATCATCAGCAGCAGCAGCAGCAGCAACAGCAGCAGCATTACCCCACCACCACCACCATCATCATCACACTACATTGGCAGCAGCAGCGGCCGCATCTTTACCCAGTTTAATTGACGTATGCGCCATTTACAGGTGCTGATAACGAGTGAATAGTCGAACAGAGGAAAGTTACTAATTTCACTACTTCATCATAGCAACAATATGTGCCCTGCTTTAACTGTTTAAGCTGATCGGAAAGTGTTAAGATACATAACGAGATGCGAGTAAAATTGATTACTTTACCTACCACAAGGCGGCGCTCTCCATCATATCCAGCATAGCCGTCCAAATATCTGTGAGTAGATGTCATGTATGACTTTTCAAATATCCACCCTTCACTTCAACGAGCGTTTTCACATTTCACGTCTGCCGGTATTTCTGATTTTTTACATAAAAATGGATGTATGTTGATTTCACTAAAGGTCATGACCTTTCACTGAATCTGTCCAATGGTTTCTACCTCGCCGAGGTAACCTCGGAAGGGAAAATTATGGGTCTTCTATTCGTTAGTAAATCATTTAATCGAAATCAGATGGGACGGTGGCTTGACACGGTATTTGACCAGTTATAATGATTAATGGAATTTAATAAATCAACTGTATATTCGATATCAGTACCTCTCGTTTAATATGGATTTGCGTCACAAGTTACCGGTAGTTGGAGAATGATATGTGAAAATAGAGTGTTCATCCTGGTAAATAACATGCCAAGTAAATGAATTCAGATGAAGTGGACAATTGCTGTAACAATACATAGACAGATTATGTATTTTTCCTTCTCCTTGCCTTCTTCTTCCTTCAGGGACCGTCTTAGATTATCGCATAAGAAACGAAATTTCTTCGTTTACATCAAAACCCACTCCCTCTCCCCCTAAACGAAAGTGCGAAATGTTGATGTCTGCCTGACAGTATAATGTTGCATTTTGATACACCTTCTGAAGAATATGTATCCCCTGACCACATTACATCGTCAAGTAATTGATCAAATTTCAGTACTAACGATAGCATGACACGAACGAGTTGGAAACAGTTACAGCAAAATTTGTCGGTACAAGATTGCAGTTTTTGTTTATTTTTACACACAATGTATAGAGAACTTGTAATCACAAAATAAAGTGAAGTTCACCTATTGAATGGAGGTCAAACCCCCTCCCCGTAAACGAACGAATTTCGCTTTCTGAACTTATGCGACAATCTGAGACGGTCCCTAAGTGTGTTGAAGATCAAACACAAGGCATGTATTCAATATGCAATGTCATTGTTGACGAATGAGTTCCAGTACGGACTAAAATTCAACCGTCAAAACATCACCTTGGACTTGACCCACGTACATTGCTCTGTTGAAAACGTGAACACTGGACATTTAGACATCATTTCCAGAGGTGAACATAGACTGTGGTTCACAGAACAGAACAAACTGATGAAAAAACTCATCAAAAGTTACACTTATTGCTGGAATCCGGCCTTTATTTTCATGACTGATAAACACGAAGTGCTAGACAATTTGACTTGAAGACGTAGAAGTAAAAGCTCACACTTTACAATATTTAAAATGAAAATTGTGAAAATGAAAGTATTTCAGTCAGTAAAAATTAATTGAGCAAGTTTCGTCGGAAAAGCAACTTGCAATCTTCTGGTAGCATCAAGTCTCGAACAATAAAAATTTATATGAGAGAGAGAGAGAGAGAGAGAGAGAGAGGGAGAGAGGGAGAGAGAGAGAGAGAGAGAGAGAGAGAGAGAGAGAGAGAGAGAGAGAGAGAGAGAGAGAGAGAGAGAGAGAGAGAGAGAGAGAGAGAGAGAGAGAGAGGGGGGGGAGGGAGGGAGGGAGGGAGACAGACAGACAGACAGACAGCGAAGGAGACAGAGACCGAGACGGAAAGACAGAGAGAAGATGGTAGTGACCTGGACCTAGCCGAAAACTTGATACTCCAAAATCACCAGAAAGGGGTGAGTGCATTGAATGGAAGAGCGTAGATCTGCCACATTGTTAAGAGTTCGGACAAATAACATATAAACTACGTCTGAAGTGTTTGCAATCAGCTGAGTAGCCAATTATCGTTGACACGATGCTGTCAGCTTCCCTGCCACATAAATAAATCCCGGCGAGGACACAACACCAAACTATTTAAACTTTATAATTGAGCGATCGGTCAGATGTTCCGGTTATTAAAACTTCGATCCCGTCAGAAGAAGTCATTAGCAGTCTTGCGCAAATCGGATTCCAAGACAACAGGGGCAGATGAGATGAGAGTTATTTGAATGAGTCGGACAGGCCGTTTGTATCACTAGATATTTAATCTACCTCATTATACGATCTTCTGACAAACTGTCCCCGGCTACCAAGATTGATTTAGATCTCAGGATTGACTGATCGGTCCACGTGACCGACTCGACGTGACCCTACTCTCGCCTGATCCGCAGTTTGGTCTGGATGCTCTCCCTCGATTGCGAAGGGAAAACAGCAACATAAATAATATACGATGTAAAACTGCCCTCCCTTTTATATTCCTAGGCCACAATCCACATCCGGCTGTGCAGGGCATGTCCTCAGTAAAAACTCAACCAAGCTCCGTGAAAATGAAGAACAGCAACTCTTGCTCTTTCTATAATGTGCTTCAATTGTCAGGTCAAAGTTGAAAAGGGGCGCTAATCAGAACCTTATTCGACTAGATTCATCCGACCAAAGATCCTCATTTTTAAATTAAAAGAATCTGTTCTTCCTCCGTTAGCGAGACACTGTCCCTGTAAACCGGAGCTGTCATCTGTTTAGTTTTTCGAGGTCCTTATTTTTATAACACCCGGAGTATGTTTCACTGTCGATGCCTACATGGGGTCATCGGTAGGACAACGATTGCAAACAAAACATCATTTCAAATATTAAATTTTAAATGTATGAATACATGTTTTTATTTCACAGGATCTTGATAAATGAGTGTATGATTTTATTTTTCGAAATTAGAAAAACTAGAGACTACCCCAAAATGTAATCATTAGAGGGCCGGTACGTTGCAGGTGTAACTTTTCATGGTTCCTTTTCCCGATTTTTGGTTTCAATGTTAGCTGTAGTTTCTTGTTCTACTCCCAAAACATACACATTGTTCAGCTTGTCAGATCAGCCTGTAAGGCCAAAAAATTGATTTGTTTCTGGTCACCCGGCCGCCCGCATCACTTCAAAGTGTGATCGTCAATTCATTTTTTCCTGTTTTTCATTTGCCCCAATGGAAAAAAGGGGGAAATGTATCAAATTCTACCAAAAATTAAAAAAGAATTGAAAAAAAAATCGCGTCGCCGCATCATTTTTGCCACATGTCAATGACCATAAAAAAACTATAATTTGTTCTGCCTAAGCTTATATGTGTAAAGTGCATTGTTATTGTTGACTAGTGCATTCTGGTCCGGTCTAGAACTCCGAAGTAAACAACAATATTACATGTTCTGTTGACAAGTTAGGTAATTGGTCTTACAATGTAATGCTCTGGGGAGTGGAACAAGATCGAGAACGTTTTCTTTTCTGACATACAAATTTGAAAAAGTGAAAAAAAAAATGTAGGAGCTACTGGCCTTTAAACCAAATATGTAACGATGGATTATCTATTACATTTTGGGTAAATAAGACAGACAAGACGATAGGGCATTTTCGTATGGTATCGCAGCACATCAAAGTTTGCCTGCGATTTCAACCATATGCGTACAAGGAAATCATCGTAGGCATCGATCTGCAAGACGATATCTTTATCTTAGAAATGTGTTGCAAGTGTAAACTTTAAATCTAGATGAAGGAAAATTTCACCATAAAATCTTCGAGAAATTACATTAAAATTGGTCCAGTTGGAAAATACCGGTAAAATATATCACATTAATTGGCATTAAATATGGTATTTATTACATGTGAGAAGCAACTTCTCAAACATACGCTAATTAAAAAGGAAATTTCTCACTTTCAGATAGTTTTTGGGATATCGTTGCAAATAAGTCGTTTGTCATCCTTGGTCCTAAAATCGATGACTCGGGTTTAAATTTACCAATGACCAGTGAACTGTCTACCAATTTTCAACTGAACTTAAGCTTGCTTGCCAGTTGGCGTGGTTGTTTTTTCCTTGAACGAAAGACCGAAACATCTTTGTCTATGGAACCATGGCGGGCCGCCAAAGACCGTTACACCGTGATTGCTCTCAAACTCACGAAATACCTTTGCCTCCGGTTTTGGGTCAACTGACCCACGGCTTCCTTCGAAGTCAGACGCGAATATCTGATTACGTCGATAAGAACAAGCCGGCGCGATATCTTTGTGCTTGATAAGGTATCGGTAAACAACGTAAGGGAATCTCACAGATTTGATATGACATCTGAGAAAACGAACAGCAACGCCAACCTTGATTTTTTTTACCACCAAGAATCTCCCCGGCCCTCCACCCATCACCGCCGCTGTATGATCTTGGAGAGAGTGAAGTATTGCCCATACACCTGCTTGGCGAGAGAGGGTTACTGCGTGCCTCCCCAAAGAACAGATGTATCCGATGCGTAATTATTCGACCGTAACAAAACAGGCGGGTGATGTATGGCAAATTTTGACACCAGCATCAATCACCGATCATCAGCGTTTCATCAGACGCTGGCGGAGACAATCTAGCTGGTCCTCAAAGCCGAAGCCACTGTACTTCGGGGGGTTTTCACAGCCCATCAACGTCACGTAACGACCACAAAATACTTGAGAAGGGCAACCTTTCCGATGTTTTCCTGTTCTGCAACGGGTTTCCCGTGACATCGTGACTTTTAGATCGATCTAGCATGTGATAAAAGGATCCCACTGTAAAATATATTGGTGTTGATGTAACCTCTGAACCCGTAGGGATATTTTAGCGTTATTTACTGTATATTGCATTCACCAGCATAAACTATAGTGTAAATCGCCTGTAAATACTGCACAGTTTGTTGTGTGCCCAACGCTCAATACAGCGTGTTAGATTTAAGTTGGGTTTTTCTCATGAATTCTGGTCAGAAAAATCTGCCCGGCCTCCTTCAATTCAAACACCCGTTTACACGTCAGGGTATTTTCATCTGAAATCAGATCTCATACCGACGCCCCACGAAGTTATGAATATAATCGTGATAGTTAACGTTTATAATAAATCCCCGCTGTGGTGTTCATGTCAAAGTTTGCGCCCACTACGAATCGGCAATTGCACACTTTTTCTCTGTTTAAAACGTCAATTCGTACAATATGCCATCATGATAAAGTCTATGGCCTGATGTATCTCTGCCGCAGGACACCGAGACCAATATAAAACACTCACTCGATAGGCTACATCTATAAGAAAAACCAAATTGACTCCAGGATGACATGATTATCAACTAAATATCGCTAATGCAATTACGAAGCAGCTCGTGAAATCCGTTCAAGGAGACGAACCAACGCTTTGTGAGTATCTTCTTTTTTCAAAGAAAAAGACGGGGCCCATACTTTCTTATTCTTATATGATAAAAATTATGTTTAATGGAGTGTTAGCTTTGTAAACACGGCTCAATACGTATAATGTGCAATATTATTGTTGACAAACTAATAACGTTTATCCACAATAACATTGAACACGTGACAAGCACGTTCAGACTTTGTGAAAAGTGACTTTCGTACTTCGATTGCTACACGATAGCGGGAGTAGAATGATAGCGGGAACAGAGGTTACAGCAAACAGGGCTTTAAGCATTAAATTATTTCATTTGTCATTTCAACACAAGGCGTAATGTCGTTTGTAAGAAAATCTCAAATTTAATGACCGGGTGAAAAAGTAAAGCTTGTAGATGATATTTAATGAGATACCTCGAAAAGAGTAGAGACTGACTTACTGTCAATGTTGTTCTTGTTGATATTGCTTAGACCGATGCCGTTGTCTAGAAAGATATTGTCATGTGTGTTCTCTCTGTGATAGTCTATTGTAGCTATAGAAACTATCATCTATTATTTGTCGCATAATATCGCTGATATCGAAACAAAGTTTCAACGCTGAATTTGTGTATCAAACTCTGCAAAGGGGACGACTTGTGTGTGTGTGTGTGTGAGTGAGAGAGAGAGAGAGAGAGAGAGAGAGAGAGAGAGAGAGAGAGAGAGAGAGAGAGAGAGAGAGAGAGAGAGAGACAGACAGACAGACAGACAGACAGACACAGACAGAGACAGAGAGACAGAAGTAGAGGCAGAGAGAGACAGAGATGGGTACTACGTTGGTCTTGTACATCAAATCAGTCTTGTAAGCAAAAAATGAATGTTGGGTTTCTAAAAATCTAAATCTAATTGTTTAGTGTACAAAATACGAGTAATAGCAAACCACAGTTCATTTTACACCAGGCTAGGTCTTGCCCCAAGAGTGCCGTATTAGTAAAGTAATTAATCAAAATATCTTTGTTGAAATTTTCGATACAGAACAGGCCCACCCGCTTAGTATTCTGGTTGTTTAATTTGAGCAGTGTGATGTGACCAATCAATAATGGGGAGATCCCTGTGTCTGAAAATCACAATGTACGTCCATGTTCCTTCTAATTTTACTTCTTTGAAATAACATGTTTGTAGGTTGTAAATGACACTGCTATATACGTGTATACGTTTGCTCTCGCTCCAAAATGTAGGGAGTGTTTACAAATCTAAATAGACTACGACATAGTCGTGCTGACATTTAACAGACATTCTAATCAAATAGAAGAGTTGCCTATAACCAATTGATACTAAACGACAAAACAAATGTTTATGAAATTGGAATAATTTTGATAGCTGAGAAGCGACGGTGAATAACTAGTAATTCCAAAGCTTGCCAACCAACTGTCAATTTGTATCTATTGGTAGGTCCCCCTATGCTCAGTGCAATATGGTCGATGTTTGCCTCAAGTCCTAAAATGCGCAAAATAAAGTGTAATTCTAAAGTTGTTATGGAATTAAAACGTTCATTCTATAGCTCAACACAAGAATGAAACACTGGTTCAGAGAAATGAAAACAACTTGAACTAGTTTGCTTTGCTGACTGTATCGTTACTCTAGAACTATCACTTGAAGATAGGATTTGCTATCAGTATATAGTATAAATAAATAAACAATTCAATTGTTTTGCAAAATATTGAATTAAATTGACACATTTATTAAACATGAATTTTTGGCTGTATGTTAAACTCATTAAAATAATTGTTGGGAATTCCATCGGCAAGAATGCACGACAGACTGTACTGACCTGAATTTTCTGGTTCTCTGTCCAACGCATTACCCGTAAGGCCAAGGTAAACAGGTCGTGTTGTTCCGGTTACCCGACTCATCCTAATTTCTAACCGCCAATTATTAACCCTTGAAGTCGAACGTAAATAAGGAAATGGTAAATTTTAAAAACCTTGTGAAATCGGGCGTAAAATAAAAACCCGCTAGAACTTAAGATGACATCAATAAATTTATTCATTGTTGCACAATACCGTACGTGGCCTGCACGATACAAACATGCAAAATGGCGGCTGACGATGTCCATCCTGTACTTGATTCAGTTAGCACCATTCAGAAAATGTGTTCACTGAGAAGAAAAACTCTTCGGCCGATTTATGGCCGCTATTAATAGCCAGCGGACTTTCGAACAAATTTTAGGGATACATCACCCAGGTTTTACTGGTTGTACAACCGACTCTGCTCGTGTTGCATGTTCTAGCGATATATGTATAGGATAAAGACCGAGTACGAGGGCTCTTCTGGTATATTAAGTCCAACCCAACGATAAAATGTCGAGGCCGCAGGCCGAGACATTTTGTCGCAGGGTTGGACTTTATATACCAGAAGAGCCCGAGTACGAGGGTTTTATCCGACTTAAAAACTATAGCCCCTAACTGATATATTGTCGTTTTCAATGTGTTTATGTAAACCGTCCCCTTTGTCAATGTAAAATGTTTAGGATATGAATTAAAACTTTTATTTTTGAAATAGCCTTCCAATGTAATGGAACATCCTATAAATGCCCTAGGGCACATTATATAAATGCCCTAGGGCACAGCAGATTTTGTGTTGCAGCTGGTTTCCGCTGTGTTACCAAATTTGAATATTAAAACGTACCAGATGTCTACAGAATATGACATGTTCACTTTTGATTGGACAGTACTTTACTACGGCGCAGTCATTCGTTTCTGGAATTTGGTGACCAGGGCTTTACGAGTAAATAAAATGCCCTGAATTGAGCACTCTGATTGGTCAATCAACAGTAGATAGTTTTTAAATATATATATATATATATATATATATATATATATATATATATATATATATATATATATATATATATATATATATATATATATATATATATAACATGTGTTTATTGTTTTCTCGGCATGCGCAGCTTCCTGCACGACATCTCCAATCTTTTGCCATTCTTAAACTTCTCGCAATCGCCTACAACTAAAGCATATATACATATATATCTATCTATCTATCTATCTATCTATATATCTATCTATCTATCTATCTATCTATCTATCTATCTATATATATATCTATATATATATATATATATATATATATATATATATATATATATATATATATATATAATATATATATATATATATATATATGCTTTAGTTGTAGGCGATTGCGAGAAGTTTAAGAATGGCAAAGAATAGGAGATGTCGTGCAGGAAGCTGCGCATGCCGAGAAAACAATAAACACATGTTCTGGGACTCTGTGATGTATTGTGTAATAGTTTGCTGGCATTGTGGCTGACAAGATACAACATTGCTTAATACCGTTAATCAGAGTAAATGAGCGTTATTGAAGTTCTTTCGGGACAAACTTTAAAGTTGTGAAAAGTTGTTGATTTTTGTGTTACTGCACAAATGATCCAAAGTACTGGTCTTCAAAAACGCAATTCAGTAAAACAGGACCCTGCTCCAGTACAGTGTGTACACACTCACGACCATGTACAGACAACATGCTTGTAACCACACATTACCTGTCGGTAACAAAGTTTGAAAAGAATAAAGACTAACTCCAGTTTTGCATTATTTTAACATCTTTTACTAGTTTCTTTGCTCAGAAAAGTAATTTAATGAAGTTTAATGATTTGTAACATGCAGTTTTCTAACCCTTGAGCACCCTTCGTTGGAAATTATATTTGTGTTCCAGCTCTTCATTCTTTCACACATACTTAGTAGTGGTTATCGCGGCTTTGCTCTGGTAATATTGCTTTCAAATTTCATTGGCTCATTGAAGACACCTTCCAAATTCATAGTCGGTCAGTCGGCTTCAACTTCAAATATCCGATCATCAAGCCATATATGCTATAGTCGATAATTATTTTTGAATTCCATGTTTGAGCCAAACTAGAGTAGTGACTTACACATTCATGTACAGCATTTTCAAACATCCTCTGGAAGGATAGGGAAGGGGTTAATAGTAATATATGGACAGGGGTTATGTTTGGAGGAACGTGGTACTTGATGATAACACATGTCATATGTTCATTTCTCTTTACAGTGTATGTTATTAAAGTGACATGAGTGAATGGTGAGTTCATCGACTGAAACCTGTACTGCCGGCAATGATAAACAGTTTCAGTTTCCAGTTGAAGAATTGCGATAGGTCAGAGCAGTTTTGTAAGCATTCAAACACAATTACATATACAGCAGTCTTGCGTTATGTTTTAAAAGCACAATCCAATCCGAAGCGAGTTATGGCTATGTACTACCAAGAACCATTCGCTAGCATTATTTTGAACGACTGCAAGGCCGAAGAATGAAATGAAAAAAATTGGCAAAATAAAAATTGGCAAAATAATATAAAATCCCACCCTACCTACCATTTTTGAAAAGCATGTAATCGGAACCACACATTGATTTTTTTAATGCGTTCTATTCATCATCAAAAAAATCACAAACTTAAAATAAGCACAATTATAATGTAAATTGCAATGTCAGATTCAAGAGGGTATTCGCTACAACAACTTGAAGGAATCGCATGCATGCTGGCACGTGCTCGACGCTCACAACTCCACCGTGAGAAATCTGTACGTAGCATGCAGGATAGATGTAATTGATATCAAACGACTGGAATAGCCAAATCTTCACCAAAAGAAAATGGATAAGAAAATCTTAGAAGTTGATTTGTCCCGGCATAATTATGGACAATGAACGAAATTGAAAATTTAACTACAAAACTAGGATGCTCAATTATTCACAGCAGCGCGAATACTGTCCCGGAATCACCTCAGAGGGACTGTGATATACCAAAGTATCCTAAGCTCGGCGAAACTGAGATGTATAACTTGAGCGTGTCAATAATTATCACAGAAATATTTTTGTTTTATTTCGATGCATACACGATTTCAACGAAACCGTGAAAATATGTGAAAGTTGCACACGAGTCAAACAGTGAAACTGATAACATATAGCTATATCCTCTCATATGTTCTCGAGTGTGAAAGAATTAAATTTTTGCTCAAACTTTCCTCAAGCAAACTTTCTACCATTCTCTTTCAAAATCAAGAATACAAATCCGGGGTCACTGTGCAAGTTTTGGTAATAGAGAAACAAATTGCCCAATATTTACCGATATTTGAAATTCAAAATGGCCGCTATCCCTGTGTTACCTCAAATGGGAAAAATAAAATTCTCGATTTTCACAAAACTTAGCCGATTGAAACCTTATTTACAACATGAATTTCAAAATGAGCCCCCTAAAGTGGTAGCCAAAAATGTATAACTATTATAGAAGTTTTGAAAGAAACTTACCCTAGAGATCATGCCAATTGACTCTAGTACTGTAAAAAGACAGGCCCATCTTTGTATAAATTGAAAATCTGGTAGCTAAACGAATTCATAAGTAGTCATTATGGCAGGGGTTTGTTCTATATTTTTGTTTGTGTTTTTCTTGTCCATATTAACTTTTGGAAGTAGTAATCTTCAAAACTTAAACTTTTGCTTGAACTTTCCTTTAGAAAACTTTCACCCTCTCTTTCAAAATTTAGAACAAAATCATTAGTCACGAAGCAGAGCTCTGTGCCAGCTGAAACAATACCTGAAATTTACTGATATTTGAAATTCAAAATGGTCGCCATCCCCGTGTAAACCCTGCACGGAAAATCAAACTTTCAAGTTTTAAAAAAAACTAAGATGGTGACTTACTCCTAATCTTCAGTGGACAGAGAAAAGTAATTTAGGGAGCAAAATCTTTGAATAACAACGCCAAAACAAAAAATATGATATTTTATTGCGTTTTGTATGGTCATTCGTTTGTTAAAATGCTTTACTTGCCACCAAAAGGTAACCTCTTCTATTTCATCACACCAATTGATTGATAAACTTGCCTGCGTGCACGTGTGCAACATCGACATTAAACGAACGGTCTACGGTCCTTTCTGCAGAGATCTATGCATTGAATTAGATATCATTATCCTACCCTGTCCTGATGTTAACTCAGAAACAAAATACTAATAAATGATGTCAGGTGTTTCGCACTGAGTGAGCACACCCTGTTCCTCGAATGATGCCCGTCAGTTGTCACTTTACACAAGTCATGATGTGAAAATGTCGTTGACAGCTCGCAGCAATTACCAACACTGGGGCCTTCTGAGATCATTTGTTTTACAGATGTGGTACAAAGCAGTGTTTATTAGGTACGTTCCAACAATATACTTCACACCACCCTTTCACATGATTTTTTTGAAAGATACACAACATTAATTTATCAGATCTGTCATGAGCGATTTATTTGAATACATAGACAGATGTTCCTTAGTAACCTTCATCTATTAATCATACATAGAAGATAATATCTCTCAAAACTTTCATAAAAGGACGTATAATTTTGCAATACTTTGCCCATTTTCTACTGTAATTGTGTAGGAGACAATGTAAACTACGCAAATGTATTGAATGTTATTAGATCTAACATACTATTAAATGAAATGTTATTCATGAACTGCAGTACCGGTATAGACACCAATTATCGCTGTCTTCCTCATTTCCTACACAACAAACATTCGTTACAGGCCAATTAACGGTTCGAATACCCGTCGAGACATGACTTTCTGCTATTTTTGTTTTGTTTGCTATCCATGACTGCCCTGTTCCGTGGCAGTATTCCAGTCTTCACACGTTGCCTTACCCATACATTGAACAAAGGTAACATACATGCAGTCTAACACGACAAAAAGCACGTTTCAGATGCATCTACCACGCCGACGCACATCCAGCATAGGGGTAGTACAGCCTGCATAGCGGAAATCAAGCAATCTGTAGCATACTCATCCCATGGAACCGAACACTCCCCTATCAGTTATTAGAAGCTTGGCTTCATTTCCCGACACACATCTTGAAAATGTATTTTATCTGGCCAGCCCACTCATTGACAGCAGTATGTTTCGAATTAGCGCCATTATATCTGTTATTTATGGGCTTTGACCTCTCCTTGAAGTGGGGATTTATCATACCATAAAGAGAAGCTGAGGGCCGGTTGAAAGCGGATCATAGACGTTTAGCATATGTTACCAGCTGGAAATCTGTCATCTTTGTAAGATGTCCGGCTTGGAGCCCTCATAGTCGTAGATACGGGTTTCTATACTCCAAACATTTATTTTGCATCGATATAAATATGAAAATTGAATTTCACTCTATGTTTAAATCTGCTTTGTCAGGATAAGTAAATTTACATATTAACACTCTATTAAATGCCCCTCTTTGTTGTGCATAGTGAACCATGCCAGTTTGCAATCCTGACCACATATCGTATATGGACACATCATGGCAAATGAATTGTGCAGAGTGAACGAGGCAAAGTTTGATATCTTGACCATACATTGTATGGTCACACCATGATGAGTGAATTGTTAACCATGCCAACTTTGCAGTCTTGACAACATATTGTATGGACACATTATGGCAAATTAATTGTGCATATTGAACCATGCCAGTTTGCGATTTTGATCATACATCGTATGGACAAATCATGACAACTGTAATAGCATATAATACCATAGTCCCTCGAGGGTCTATGAGAATACCGATCAAACCAAAAATAGATTTTATTTTGATTGTTAGATTTTACATTGGTAATTCTCTCTTGTCATGTTTTTCTCTGTTTTCTTGTTTGTTTGTGGCCTAGTACGTTTCCATTAAAATAAGAAAGTGCAAGTTTGACAGGCAATTTAATCGGTAACCTCTGGGCGGTGAACGACAATTTTTTTGCTACTTCTATTTTCAAACATTATTACGCATGAAAAAAATTATGCCAAGTATTTGTACACCAGAGAAATGACTATGTCAACCGTAAATGAATTCACGGCTAGGAAACGAATAATAAGCAACACTGTTTGTAAGGAAATAACGACTCTTTGGATTGATATAAATCTTTCATGAGAAAAATATATCACAAGGAGGCACCTGAGTGAATATCATCGAGTTCAAAGAAAAGAAACCCAACAGAGTTATGAAGAATAAAATTTCAGAACAGCAATACGAAAAAGGGTGAAAGATTTGTTAAACACATTTCTGTGAGTAGCTGATGGCTCTGTCTTGTGGGCTGTATCGTTTTTGCACGACTGTAGCCGAACTTAAACCGGAAACCCTGTAGGGGCGGGATGTGTAGACCCACTCAACGACTTAGACTATCCCTAGCCCGCTAATGACTCAAACTTTCCACATGTGAGCGGTTCCCCGGTCGACTCTTTTTTTTCCCATGCTCGGGTCAGTTCTAATTGTCTCGTTTCACTTTGAAACTGACAAGTTGCTGCCATTGCAGGTCATAGAATGGAGTACGTGGTAGGATGTAATGGGCGAAGTAACCTTTCCTCCTAATGCTGTCAGATTACCAAGACCTATGTACACACATATTAGTTAGTCACTCTGCACACATCAATTTTACCAATTCCGTCAGTAATACCATACACACGTACCCCCACTGGCATAACCAACCATGTTTACTGTCATGTGAAATAATTAATGCATGCAAAGTGAACCAATTTTTTTTCGCGGGACTTCTCCTATTATTTCATTTTTTTTTTCAAATTTCAGTATCGATGACAACAAATGGTGTATCTACACTCTTACCTTAATTTGATTGTTTCAATTCTGGAATGCTCTCATCTTAAGTTGCATTTTCATCTTCCATGTCGTTATGTGCCGGTGACATGTTACAGGCTTATTGATCAAAATAAATATGCTGTTTATTGAAACACGACAACTTATCTGCAGAAATGCGGTAGCACTTTGTTCACTCGCTTGCTGTATTTTTTTCACTTCTGTACGCAAACTTAACCACCGAAATATTTTGGAGTAAACGTGTTGTTCTCATTGGCAAGGCTGAAGATAGTATTATGACGATCAATATTTCTATTAAAATTGCACTGTTTACCCTGACAGCCAAAGATGCTATAAGCGACCATTTGTATGATATAAAATGTGGTGTAAGCTGAGAAGACTGGCCACTTGGATACCTTTACTGAATAAACGTTACATTTTAAGTGAACATGTTTGACATGCGCAAGACGCTCTTTTGTTATCACTGCTTACGGAATTCGGTGAAACATTATCGACAATATTATTGAGTCGCTTTCTTCGATTTCACCACTAGCTTATTGCTCTTTTTGGAGTTTTTCTTTCCATTTATCTGGGCGTAAAATAAATTACAACTTTGCTTTGGAAAATGGTAAATTGGACATCAATGAATCGGACTAGAAGTCTAAAACGTATTTAAAAAAAAAAACGGGACTGATAAGGCAATCAGATAGTGAAAGAACCTGGGCTGGGGCGATGGAAATTTTATACTGAGAGAACTTCTTACAAGGTCAAAGGTCAATCAAGTCTGGTCTGTCAAACACACTTTTATAAGAACGATAACTTCCATTTTGGGCGAATATCATAAGAGCAGATATTTGGAGGGAAACGCTGGGCCTCGGCGCGTCGTCACATTCCGCGCATGGTTTTTGTACTAAAGACCCTTGGAGCGAAATGGACAAGACGGGAGATATTGGAGCCTTTTCAGCGGGGTTCAACCTGATTGCTTCTGACAGATTCTACAGTCGGCCGAGCAACTGCTGTGTGTGTTGATCGAGTCATGCTGTGCGAAATATGAATAGCTCACATATTGCTTGCCCTGGGATGGTTGAGAAGGATCCCGCCTCTGCCCTAGTTTAAATCGAGCTGGCGATACTTCAACGCAATCAGTTGTGGTTTCACTTACAGACGTCAAAAAAGATCGGCAAAGACTACCAGGCGGAAGTTTTCTTTGCTACTAATTAAAACCACACTTTGTTGAAACATAGAAGGCGGGAGTAAACAGCGATAAATAGAGGGAATGATTTAGAGAAATTTACAACCTCCTCGGACATGACAAGTGTGATTCACGGAATGACTGCCTCCGCGGGGTCATAGGTCGCCGGTGCATCTGCTGGGTGTCTTGTCAAGAACTGTTATCACATGTACGTATGCGAATGAGATATTGTCACTGGAGAGCTGACATCGCGCTAATGAGTAACAATCCTGGCGTATCCACTATAGTGGACACGGTCTATCCTTTCGCTTGGCTCCCATCACGTCCCGACTCCGTCAACTTTGCACGGCATGCCCTGTACACCATTAATAAGACGTCCTAAAGAGGCCATCATAACGGTAGTTATCCTTGAACGGTCAGCTGTCAGACAGTGAAGACGACAGAGAAAGGGGAATACTCAAGCTTGTTTATAGACAACTCGGAATGGCGGACTTGTTAGCACTGCTTTAATACAGAAACTGTGACAATATGCGTGCATGCTACCCCCTTAGTTCAATGTTTTCTTAACATGAGCCACCTCACGGGAACTTCTCTGACATCACAACGAGGAATTCCTACCCTTATTTATGGAGTGTTTGCAAATTGAATGACGCAAGTGCGACAAATCAAAGTCGAGAATTTCAAATCGGAACCACGAGTAAAAATCATGAGTGTATAGATGTCGACTGCTGATCACCGGTCATGATGGATGAAACCAAAGATGTTTAAATTTCATTCGTGTATCAAATGGGAGAAAAACGACAACACTCGTTTAAAGGCCGAAGCTGCAGTTCTTTGAAATAAGTTCGGTCATAGACTTTTTAAAGTCTATGTTTCGGTCCATTCTGTTTCGCTTTAGAAGTCAGTGATATCAATTTGGTAAGAATCGTTCGACCTGATGAAAGCGTCATCGACTGAAGATACAAAAATCATATATCCCCTTTCAGACAGAATAGATAAGAGAAGCGATGACACAATATCTAGTATCTACTACGTAATCATCAAAATGCTGCGCCAGCAACAGCAAACCCAATATAAATCAGGAGGTATTTTCGATTTGAGATTCGTATCATGCAGGGTTAACATTATTTGGAGTCGTTATCGACTCTCAGGCTTGGAGTCGTTATCGACTCTCAGGCATTTCTTCACATGGTAAAAGTACAGAGGCTCTGCCACTTGAAAAAATCCAAACCATTGGCGTTTTTGTGTATACATGTAAGCTGAGGCGTACTGACTGCTGGAAATTGGTCAAGTTTCTCAACCTGGCGTTGATTCTGATAAGTCTTTCTTTCTAACCTCGAAAATAATCTGCATTTACTTGTTTTGTACGTTTTTGTGATTTGCATACGTTTCCAGGCAAACGTATGAAACTCCCTGAACTCTTTTAAAGCCTTTAACAGGACAAGTGAATATGACTTAAAATGGTATTTGAATCGTATTTTTGGAGATAGTTTTTATTGTATTTATTTATGAAAAAGCGCATGTTTGTTATTCTTCCCCGCAATGTTTGTTGAAATTAACTCATTGTGGATAATATCGTAATTTTCTTGTGGACAAATCAAATTTTGTGTCCGTACTCAAGATTCAGTTGTCACGCTGTACATTACACGCATGCAGGGCGGCGTTGACAAGTTGAAAGTTGGCATTTGCGACATGATTTTGAGAGTAGAACAAGAAACTAACTGCACAGAAAAAATTGGAAAATATATCCAAAGTTACAACTTATAGAGCTACAGTGGACACCAGTCCCGTCAGTCATCCGCTATATCATATGCAGCCTCTCTGTCGCAAAGATGATTGTCAAAGTCTGGTTGCGCCCTTCTTACATAAACGCAGTTATGGAACGATCGAGTAGTACATGTACATTGCTGTAGACAGTCAATTATCATCCAAGATGGTGCGCTCTTAAAATATCACTTGAGAATAAGTTTTGTACACTGGTTGACCTCGCGTCGTTTAAGTGATCATCTGATCTTATGTACGTGTCGTGAGCGTATGTCAGCAGTTTGAGTGTCCCCCCGCAGTCCCGTTAAACACTTGTCGTGGCGAAGTTGAGGTGCCCCTAGCAGTTGGACAACTGTTGAAAGCTGACAGTTCAAATGTTAGAAAAATCACATTACAAACACAAACAGCCGACAAATAAATAACCAATGGTAATGCCAGGCACACGTCTTATTCAGCTTAGGATAGTAATCGGTAGAGAGCAGAATAATTTAAAGCTTAGCTTTAACTTTTTACAAATATTTTTATGTTTTACTCTTATCGACCCCCCCCCCCGAATTACTAATTGCTTAAAGCACAACCTGTGTGATTGTCTTGTCTAATGTCATTGTCGACTTCTTAATTGTTGTGGCGACTGTAATTCATTCGTTGACAGTACTATTTTACATCATGGTCGTACACAATGCGATCATGTGTTTGCAAGGCAAATACTCTGTATTTCATCACACTTCAGGGATAAGAAGTAGAACACGGTAAATGTTTCCGAGAACAAAATTAACGCAAATACTTAAAAGAATGTTATTTTCGCTGTAAGTGATGCGCCTCTGTCCCGGCCAGATGGCCGTCCACAGTTTACAAAAGATGGAAAAAGCACTTGTTTTGAATTCAAATATTTGGATCTTTTAAGGTCTGACGTTATTCAACAGGCGACTTCAGGATGTAAAAGATTTACATCGCCTAAATTTGGACTTGCACGCAAGGATTTACACGTAAATTTCCACGAAAGATTGAGCACATAGTTTCAGCACGAACTTCGTACGTGTGCAGATCTTGAACAAAAATAAATTCAGCATTTTGTGAACAGAATAAAACGTATCTGAAATGAGCTTAGCAAAACATCACATATGCATCTGTACGCTGAGAAACGTGGCCCTCTTCACGTACTCGGCTTAATGTTTAGTACATGAGGAATATTTTTACGTGCTAGAATGGATTCGTTTCAATTTCATATAAGAACGGTAAACTGTAGGGTCATTCACATGGTATAGATTGGCATTCACCGAAAGCTCTGTGACAAGCGGTTCAACCTCACAGAAGTTCCCTCAAATCACAGACAAACAAGCCCTGCCGGCTGTGGAAACACCAGTGCAAAGAAGGGTTTTAGGCACTAGGAACCCCGCCTGCAGTTTTCATTTGAATAAGGACCGTCGCGACCTTGCATTTGTCACGTTATAGCAATTTAGGAGATTGAGTCAAACTAATATGCTTATTAATCACAGAACCGGATAGTCTGTCAGGGAAATATGTCCTGAACATCCTTAAGATCAACTGGAACGAGTCATAAATCAAGCCCAGTAAAACAATACTGCATGACATGTGTCATGAAACATCAGGAATTGTCAAAGTATGGCTGATGGAACCGAGGTTTTCAAGTGTTGGGATATGGTACGCCTGTCCGTCGATGCGAAGTGGCGGCCATCTCAAAAAATGTCGTCTTGTGGACCATGTCCTTTCGTCGGCATGCAGCTAGTTACGAATGCTCGAAATTCTGTCATCGAGTCATGATACGATGAGGTCTGTTCTCGGCCCTGTTTGACCCCTTGCAGTACTCATGGGTGCACCAACTCAATGCGCTCTCCATCTTCTATACATGTCCCATATGACTGGGTTAGATCAAAATTTTTGAGGTTGACGGGTCGTTTAGAAAACTAAGTATTGGAAAGACTGCAGACGCGTGAAAAAAAACTCATAGTACCACAGAATCCGAAATTCGTTCTATTCACACAATGCTTCAATATTAACAACCCGATACTCTTCGAATGACTTGACATTGCTATAATGTGTTTCCGAGACATATGCTTCCAGATCGCGGTAATTACAGTGAACGAATACGATATCTTAAACTATGTTAACTTTTAACACTTTTTTGCATTTACGATTTTAGAAGTTGCCTCCAATTTTCAACATTTAATTTTTTGTTAAACCACGAACCAAGTGTTAACCCGACAGGTTGATCCACTCAGTCTGGTTAGACTGAAGCTTAAAATATCTAAGGGGAACAGAACTTTGAAAATCGGAAGACTGTCCGTCAGTTTTTTTCTTTGGCTGACAATGGCGGAATTTTGGTGATCATTAGATTCCCCGGTTTGTGATTCGGCGTTTCATTTGAGCCTTAGAGAAGAAATATGCCTCACATTAAAGCGATGTTGCACTTAGTGTTTGTAAATCCAACGGGGGACCATTGATTTTTCGTTGCCACTATCTTTCAATGATGATAAATATATGGGATCTATCCTCCATATTTGATTTTGTTTTGGAATAAGCCATAACTTCGACGTGGATTAAATGCCCTGGTTAATTTCACTCTTGAAACCAGCAACACCGAACTAAATACAGACCCTCGTCCTGTCAGCTTCCGGCAAAAACCTCATGCGTGCATCTATTTTGATCTCTAAACGAAAGTTGCGATAGATTGAGTTTCATCTCTGAAACGCTGGTTGGATCCTTTGGCTTTGGTATACAGATCAAAGGTTTGCCGAACCGGCAACGTTACAGATGGATAGACTGCAGTATATACTGACGACATGTACGCCTTGAAGTTTAATCTCAAAGTGAACAAAAAATTGTTAAAATAGATTAATATATATATATATATATATATATATATATATATATATATATATATATATATATATATATATATATATATAAGCACATCTGCGTGTGATAAATGAACGAAGTAATACGTAAACCAATTTAAGTGTCAATCTTTTAATTCACATTATCAAACTTCTAACTTTTTATTTTCTATGCAGCAGTGAAAATTGTTCCATATTTCCAACAAGTTTATATACAGTTGCTGCTTCTAACATTATGAAAGTGATTCTCAAAATAACTCGTCGGAGATGCATCTTTGAAAATTTGCTCTCGCAAAAATATAATTATTGGAGTGAGCGAATTCAGAATGTGGAAACATCGCCGTTCACTGAATCCAGAACAAGGTAAGTTGTTCACCATCTCAAAATTGCAATGCTTCTTTTATTTCTAATTCATAATCTTCAATGTCAACATTTTTCCCGAACGAGTGCCGTCATCGGGCTTCTCTAACTCCTGGCCTGTTCTCGCTTTGCTTTCACTGCTATAAAACGTTAGCAGCATGGAATCAGTCCAAACGCGCATCCAATTTATGTACACCCTAACACACATGAACTAAAGGCTCTCTTCACCGGATGTGTCTGTCGACTCGGTTCGTTTCGAGCTCAGCTCGCTCTCCGGTATGTCCGCCAGCGATTTCGGACAAGTGAGTTGCTCGGCCGCTGTGATGTCGTTTTTCATCTCCTCCATGTCTCGTTTAAGTTTAGCCCTCCTGTTCTGGAACCAGGTTATGACTTGAGAGCTCGTCAGGCCAAGACTGGAGGCGATCTCGTCCCTGTCCCCGGGGGAGAGGTATTTCTGATACAGAAAGCGTCTTTCAAGTTCGAAGAGCTGGTGGTTGGAGAAGGCTGTTCGTGACTTTCTCTTTCTTCTGGGAGGTTGCCGGTGGCTGAATAAACCGAGATGGCTTCTCTTCCCGTCGTTCGCTGCTGCTGAGGGGCAAACATATCGGATCTGTTATGTAGCACCGAACTTTGAAGTGTATGGCTCCGGCCCTGTGCAACACTAAATTTTTAACATTGATATCATTTTATACGGTAAATTTGGACCGTTTGACCAGTAGATAAAATAGAGGAGAAAGGCTAAAGCCCTGATTCAGAAATGACTACAATGTCTTTTTCGGACATTTCCTATTATATTCCACCCGCGTTTAAAAGAGCCTCTCTCTCTCTCTCTCTCTCTCTCTCTCTCTCTCTCTCTCTCTCTCTCTCTCTCTCTCTCTCTCTCTCCACAGCTTATTTGAAAAGAATGTATCATACACATAAATCGCTTTCAATTCACTGCTGACGCTAGGACGGAAATACATTGATACGGTAGATGAGTTAAAACATCGTTACGATGGAAAGGGCAAATAAACCAGAATTAGAGTTTGAATCATAATCAACAGCGGCTGCAGTAAATGAGTTGTCGAAGATCACTGTGGCTTAGGTCATCCTCGACTCACTACGACTGTACTTCCGTCCCAGCTTCCTAATTGATGTCCATTGCTTCGGATGTAGGGATTATACATACACATTATGTTCAGTAATTAAAGGAACAGAAAATATTTATATGCTATAGTCTTTGGTATTTCTTTACCATGCCGAAACCTTCGAAAATGTCTCGGCCATATATATTAATTCATCGGGGTTTCTGACGTCACGGACTAAACCGATACATCTGGGGCGCTTTGATGAACTCTTCAGAGAAAGTGTTTTGTACGCACGTTTAAGTCACACTGTCCCGTAAGACACATGCACTAACCTGTTGTGGTGTTCCATCTGAATAGTAGATAAAGATGAAATACCTTCAGAGCGATTTTTAAAAAGAATATTCGCAATGCAAATAAGGCATTTCCTGTAGTGATAATTGGTCCCCCCCCCCCGGTGAATTCGGTAAAATGAGAATTGCCAGAACTGTGATCGAATTGCCGGGTGATGATTTTAAATGTATTTATGGGTGATGTCACTTGTTGACGATTTATCGTACCGTAAAAACTCAACTACATATATATAGAGTGGCTGTGAGTAGACCGTTATTTCTAAAAACTCACGCAACGGAGTAAGGCTGAGAGATATTTACTTATTTCTGACAACTCTCGGTGCAAGTCTCCTACAAAGAGATGGATTCTGAGTCGTTCACTTGGGTGGTATGGACTCGTCTAAAGGAAAAGGGCCGTGGGTTTTTTTGAAAGACGAGAACGGCTCGGTTTGTGCATGTGACTTTGTATCGAATTGAAATGCCTATTAATTACAACATCTTATACCGAAGGAAAGGTGTCTGTCAGATAAGGAACCGATCAGAGGTAAAAACTGGAAAGTGATCTCGACGGGGTTGACATCTGTTTCTAAAACGTGACGAGTTTTTTTTCGGAGTCCGAAAGATGCGAATTCGTCGGCTGTTGCGGTAATCAATGCATGAAGAGCCGATAGCGATGTTTTATTTTGGTTTCCGTATTACTCGTGACACCGATGGTTGTTATTTTGTTTGCCTGACACTCGACCGCCACTGCCCGCCTGAATAAACTCATCTTCCGTGTCGCGCATTTAAGTATACGTATTTAGCAAGCTGTCAGCGCACCGGGACTGAATCGACGGACTCGGAGCTCAGGGGAGATTGCTTCATCTGTGCCGCTCGGTGTGGTGTGGGTAAAACTTTTACTGCCCTGACACAAATCAGTTGTACATGCACATGACATGGCGCTCAAAATTTTATGTCGTATTTTGACACGGAGGATACGAGTGAGGAATTCTCACACGATTAAGTTTCCATTCGATCGTTTGCTATCTTCGCCCTTCCGAGTTCGTCCATAGCTTGACCGAATATCCCTGCATTCTGATTGAAAGATGTCTCCTATGACTTGAAACGTTTTCCTCGATTCAAATCGCCTCGAATCATATTTTGTACGCAGAAATCGTTGGCAAACATATTAAGTGACAACCATGATCGTACATCATTGTTCGAGCGCCGTACTAACAATCCCTTCTAAGGGACAACCTTGATTGCCATCGGGGTACAGATGACTCGTTCTAGAAACAAACGCTGTTTAGCAATGCATGTATACAATCAATTAGCCACGCCATTTCCACCATATCCATGCTAATTGGGCAGGGTCGACCGATAGTTATTATTGTGTAAACAGAAATGCCCTTAGATTATCGCTTTCACATAACTATAAGCAGCTGCTTATATAAGGCTCTTAGATGTGGTAAATTCGGCTGTTTTTAGAAAAGCTTTTGTTTTGCTTTCCTCCAAGTTCAGATATGAGACTGCCCTTTACCTTCTGCTGTCTTGATGATGTTCTCCTCCAATCCTTTGAAAGTTTCCTGGGTTAATTCTTCCAGCGCATTGATGGGGTTGTGGGGATTGGTGTTCGGGAGGTTTGCACCCCCGACAGTGGCTCCTTCTTCCCCTGAAACAGTCCGATTTGACAAACGAGCCACACTGTCAGATGTCGAGGGCAGGGGACCTTTTTCTGCCCTGAACGGACTGCGATGATGAAAGTAATGCTGATGACGCTGGTTGCTCGGTTTAGACTTGAGAATGTCCTGTATTGAAAACGGAGTCAGTGGTTTGGTCACTACCGCAGGTGGTGGAAGACGGACTTTCGACAAGTGTTCGACGGAGTCCAAGACAATCTGCTCCGATGACAGAGCGCGTTTTCTCCCTTTGTTTTCCGGCATTTCTGTCAACATAAGGATAGTTGGAAGAAAAGGCTCCTACAAGAGTATTGAACCTTATGTGTGTATAAATATATAGATGTGAAGTGCTCAAGCCGTTAACAACACTTCCTCTCCAGACAGTAACATGATTCACGTTCTCCTGAGTGGGGTATCATTTTATGAACAGCCGAGAGAGTTGTTGTGTTTTCAAGTGAAAGAGGAAGCAACGTCTACACATCAAGAACGCCACACCTACTACGTCAGCAGACGCCCGCGATGATTGGTCTGTGGGACGTAACTGAAAGCTGTCGATACCGGCTTGGGCCAATGACGGCCGGCCATGTACGTGACGAAATTAATTAGCACGGCTGGGCGGTTCTCTCTTCGCCGATCGCCGAACAAACAACCCACTGGTCCGTGTCATTGATGGTTGATTTAAACCAAACCGATTTCGTCGACTCTAACCCAACGCTGGTTAATCTCCCTATCTCGGATTACACTTGACTTCAAACTTGCCCTTCGAACGGACGTTGTGTCAGTCGTAAAACAAAAATCCGCTCCACGCACACAGGTCTGTTATATCACTCATCAATCGCTCATCCGGCGTGTAGCGGTTTGATTGATAGATTCGTGGCCCTGCACAGGACTCTTCAGCATTTTCAACCCAGCCTGCTTTGCAGCGCGAGGTTACGACTTCGGGGCCAACCCGAGTCAACTTTAAAATGATTGCCAGAGACGAAACTGTTAAAGCGTTGGAACCGGGGTATAGACGGAGGGAAAATTGTTTGGTAACGATATACGCCTGGGAGGAAAATGGTTTCCAGATTTCCTGTTACCAGCAGAAAATATCACTCTGCCCACAACAGCTGAGTTTGATGGACGTAACATCTCCCAGGAAAGTGTTTACAAGTCAGCTGTAAATCGTGAGTAGTTCACTTCATTCAAATATTCCAGCTGAGATCTAGTTTGTCTTTAGCAGACAGATATCGGAATAAGTCGAATTCATATTATCGTCGACGTTTCATACCTAGGCCTACTTGTGAATTGAGAAATGGGTGTGTATCACCCCAATATATATTGGCGTGATACATAAGTGTAAAGCATAATTCAATCTTGTTTGGCTGAGCTCGGTTCCACTGGCCTGCGAGTATTACACTCAAAGGCGAACGTTATTATTTGATTTACCGAGCACGTCTCGTGAATGCTTGTACGCTAGTGGATAACGATATGTCTTTCCGTGCCAGTCTTCACTGTTTAACCTATAAGGTTTAAAAACTCAGCGTTAATACACTTCGAAAGCGTATTGATGGATTTCCATGATTTTATTTCCTTCTCGTATCATAATCTTTTTTGTTCTACCCACCTCCACCAATTTCGAAGTGCCTGACTATAAACTTGTCAACAGACATTGCATGTGAGAAATCATGTCCGTTGTTACTATGATTGTTGACAACGAATTTAAGTGCGGATTGTAGTCTGTCATCGGTGACATTGAATATTTGTTAAAATACGGAATTTTTCCGAGGCCTACCATTGGTATTTCGACACAATTTACGAAGAACACTCGGAAAAGGAAAAATATACGTGCTTTTTATAACAATGGGAATACAATATAAAGTGATAAAAATCGTCCCCTTGCCCTTTGAAAAGGTAAAATCGCGTTTTCAGTAATTTGTGTGGGGCAAAATCTTTGTTCAGTACAGCATCACCGCTATACAGCATTTTGGAGCAATCAGACACCGGAGAGACATACTTAATATCGATCCGGCAATCTTTGTATTCCCAGATATTGTTTGTTGTTGTTTACTTTTTCATACTGTGCCATCTTCTTTCATCGACGGAGTTGCATAATATGTAAGATTTGATCGTTGTCACTTTTGTATCTGGCGCATTTAAATAGACCAAGTCCTTGTTACAACAGAGCTTTATAATAATTCCCCCTTCTAATCATAAGATTTATATTTTTCCGTAGTATTCCAAAACGTACGGCCAACATAATCAATCTACATGATTCGCGATAACATATCACTAAAATTGATAAACTGATACGTCGTACTACCTCCCCTTTATACTCCGAAGTACCCAGCTAAGGAGGTTAGGAAATTAAAAATAAGAAGAATAGGGGGATGGGATAGAATCGCATCACTCGCCAAATTGTGGAGACGAGAAAGGAAAAAATGTTAGTATTTTTTTCCCATTTGTAAATCATCCTCAGAAGCGATACCAGTAGAGTAACAGAAAAGCACTTTTCATCAGGACTCTATGTTAAAAAAAGAATTACACAGATAAAATTGCAATACTAAGTGAATCAAATCATTCATGTATGGGAGTTGGGAAATGAAAGAATTAATAAAATGATTCAATCTGCCTATCTTACAGCAAATCTTAACGTTAATTTGTAAAAAGTCATTCGCTCTACAAAACGACTGTTAACTGGGATTTGGCCTGTATATTTTTTCCTTTCGGTCATTAAACCTACCCTGAAAGCTGTTTCAGGCCTCGTAGATTTTTGAATCAGTACAGCAAAGATAGGATCTGTCTATTTGACAAATTCATGTGATGTGTCCAGATCTCTTCTTGACACGCCTCGTTTGGTATGTGAATTGCTGTAACAATGCAGAACTTTGCGGCGTTGTCTGGACTGAAAGGATCAGGACTGATCAAAGAACATTTGATCAGCGGAGATACCTGTTGTGAATAGGTGTGAAAGGTGTCGAAGCATATCCTTTCCTTTAAGACTGCATACCTACATGTACCTGTGCTTAATGCGAAAATTTAGCAAATGGGTAAAGTTTGGAAAGACGATACATAACCAACTGCTATAATGTCCTCTATTATGAAATGATCAGTAAACAAAGGGAAAGCCCTGTTTTCACTGGTTAGTCTGTTTGGTTTTCTTTTGATCATACGCCTACATAACAGGGCCATTCTTAAATAAGATATTCTTAAATTTAACTTTGGATATGAAAAAAGGTTCACAAAATACACAAGTAAATGTTGTATATCATATTTGAACAAAAATTTAAAAATACAAAAACACCTTACAGCCTGAGTCCGTCTTAGTTCCGTTTCGTCGCTTTTATACTTTTTGATCGAAGGCCTCTGTGCTGAAATAGCTTTAAAAAGACCAACGACAAAGTAACAAAATATTTGAATGTAATTATTGGCAGTTACTAAACAGTGGCTTTTCTCGACGCAGTTTAGGTATCGTAAATAGAAGGGGACGAGAATAAAATGTTCGACAGAACATGAGTCGACGATATCTTCTGTAGAATAATCTGGCGCCAATACGCTTCTCTAATTGCAATGGGAATAGGCAGATTCCTCAGCTCGAGACGGATCGTTTGGTGTTTCAGGTATCACATTTTCCCGCCATGACACTCGTTACATTGTTGCGCTGTTGCAATTTCATCTCCAAGTTGATTCGCTATGGAGTTTAAGAGAGCTAAAAAAGCAAACGAAAACCACAAACTATAACCAAAAATGTTAGCATTTGTTATTTATGGAAAGAATTCGGACAAAAGTCACGAGGAATTCCTGTAAATAGATCTTCTTATGCAAGAAATACTAATTTTATTTCGTTGAGGTACTGTATAACATGTCTTTTTTTTTAACTATAAACATGCCACTTTTAGCTAATTTAGTTAGATTCAATGGTTCGCTAGTTCAAAGCTTAGCCAATCCATCATTTCCTTACAATGACATTGGCTAAGGTATCGTTGTGGCTGCATTAAGAACATCCTTATTCAGTAAATATAAATTCTGATTTCGCTTGAGTTAATTCATATTATATATATATATATATATATATATATATATATATATATATATATATATATATATATATATATACATACATACACGGGGGACGATAGATGCAAGAATGCCATTATGTCATTTGCCTTTCTTTCTTTTGCAATATACTTGTTTATGAGTACTGCAATTTTCAGCTACAGGGCACCTAACCCTTTTGAGAAATTTGAACAATTAAAATATTCAAATTTCCCAAATTAGTTCCGATCGTGTTATATATATATATATATATATATATATATATATATATATATATATATATATATATATATATATATATATATATATATATATATATATATATATATATATATATATATATATATATATATATATATATATATATATATATATATATATATATATATATATATATATATATATCTTCATCATTTCAGTGCTAGGAAACGTACATTTCGTTATTCTTCCCACTGTAGTCTGATGAAATACTATGTTTCTTTTGGTACTACTACCGAATATGCAATGTTGATAAACGAAGTCTAGCCTAACATTCAGTTGTCAACAGGAACATTGGATACTGCATAAGTAAAGATTTTGTTTAAAAGTTGAACGCTCGGCATGCACCGTGAGTTGAAGAACAGAACAAGAAACCGCTTTTAATGGACGGAACAAAAATAACGAAAACACGTCAAATGTTACTGTATATTGAGCTATAAACTTTCTTTCATTATTATATCACGGTCCCTCCACAAGAGGGACCGCGATTATATGAGTCCTAATGCATCCTAAGGGAGCGTTCAGTTATTATGGCGGGGGTGGGGGTGGGCCGGCAAATTCTTCCTGCGCATCAGTCAAAATAGGTGAACCCCCCTACCCATTGTACAAAAAAATTGATGACCCCCCTTTCAAGATGACAAAAATTTCATGACCCCTCCCCCCCCCCCACATTGCTTGAGTAAATTAGCTGCACACACAAACACCTCAGGCGTATGGAGCGATAGAATCCCCCCAAAAAAGAGCTTAGATTTTTTCAAATGACCTTCCTTACAAACTCAAAAGGTGTTAATGCTCAGATTTCCCATTCTGACTTGCTATAATTTGGAAATTACCCCTCAAAGAGGTTGGACAGAAATTACTGGTGGATCGCAATATTTTTGCGCCAGCTTGTGTGTACATATTTTGATATTTGGATTTAATTAAAAATCAGCTGTTGATAATGTTGATTCACTATACATGGTATACATATATTTTCTCATACATGTATGAGGAATCTATGTATAATATTTTCTCATTGCAAAACTATATCTATGCATTTTTAGATATTTGATAATTTACATAAATGTAGTTAAATGAAATAGGGTTTTTACAACTGGCATGTGGACAAAAAGTTTGACCTTAGAATTTCACCAAAAATGTTCATCCAGTATACATGGGAGTCAATGATAAAATTGTGAATAATTTTTTTTCCGATGAAAAACTTGGTATACTTGTGCATATACAGACGTTCAATAATTAACATAATTGTACTTGATTAGAATATGATGGTTAAAGGTGCATATTATGTGTACAAGAAATCTGATTATGGAATTTCACTGAAAATGTTCATCCACTATACATGGAAGTCTATGAGGAAAGTATGAATAACTTTTTTCCAATACAAAAATAGGTAAACCCATGTATTTATGTACTCTCGATTATTGATATCAATGTACTTGATTAGATTAGGGTGGTAACAAATGGATGTGTTCGCCAGAAATTGGATTTTGGAATTATACCAAAATGTAGATTCACTGTACATGGGAGTCTATGAGGAAAATATGAATATTTTTTTCCAATACAAAACTATCAAAATCTGTGTATTTATAGACATTTGATAATTCATTTTAAAGTACTTAGTTAGCCTAGGATGTTAAAGGTTGATATATGTGCAAGAAATTGGATTTTGGAATTTCACCGAAATGCTGATTCACTATAGTACACTGGAGTCTATGAGAAAACTAAGAATAATTTTTTTACAATGCTAAACTAAATTAATTTGTGCTTTTATAGGTGTTTGATAATTGATACAAATGTACTTGATTCAAATAGGGTATTTAAAAGTTTAGATGTGGACAACAATTATGATATTGGAATTTCACCTAAAAGTATTATTTAACTTTTCATGGTACTAGTAGTTTCAGTACAGGTTCAATAATTTCCCTGACAAAAGTTGCTATATCTCTAATATGTAAGTAATAGGAATTGTTCATTGCCCTCAGTGAGCTCGATTTACAATAAGACAAGCCTCAGAGTTGCCAAGTCAAGATGTTCATGTGACAGATAATTATACTTTTGTTCAGATTTACAGGTGAATAGCTTCAGAGAATGAAATCATGCAACGAATCATTTTTATCTCCCAGAATATTTCTGAACACTGAAACTGCTTTTTGACGGGACGGATACTTATGAAAATTAAGTGACCCCCCCCCCCCCTGAGCTGTTTGAAAACTACATGACCCCCCCCTTGCAGTTTTCAAACTTGAGGTGACCCCCCCTGGATTTTGCCGGCCCACCCCCGGCCATAATAACCGAACGCTCCCTAATATCGACGAGTAACTGCAAAGATCAAATGTCATCTACCAGGCAATTAGCTGCTTACAATCTCTTGTCGAAACTTTCCGAACATAAACTTTTATGCCCTGCTTTCGTCTCTGTGTAGTCTTGTAATTCAGGGGATGCTGTAGAAACGACTTGCGCATGCAATGGTGGTGATAGCAACGGAAGCAGTTGACAAGACCTGGTATCGATCAAACTGCGGTTGGAAATGGTTCAATTTTCCGGGCCATGCGTTTCCGATCCTGGGTTTATTTGTCTATCGTCCCCCGTTACTAAATGCCCATGGGCTGGGTTCGCGAGCGGTTCTTGTCCTACGAGGTGAATCACTTCTATATCAGAGCAAACAACAAACAAACAAACAAGCAAAACAGGATGTGACGTTATGGCATTCTTTCGAGCAATGTGTTTGGTCTTAATGTAGCCATTGAGGGTTTTACTATATCACAGAGCTCAAAAGTAGTCAATGTTTTGATGAAGCACTTGAATCATCGTCAACCTGTAGGAGCGATTGAAGTTGTTAAGTGCCATAAGAAATATATTTCTAATATCATACAATTCTCGTAGTCGTTGTCTTACACTTGCTTCATAACATTGAGTTGAAAGACAAATAATTATGGATATTGATTTCAGAAAAAAATCATCAAACATTGACTAACAAGAACGTTCAAGGACACATAAAGTCGGAGTTGTCGTATATATCAATATATAAGCGGGAAAAACCTAATGTACTGTCATAAGTTAAGACGGAAAATGTGTTCATGTGCGAAATTAATGTGAGTTTATGTTACTCAAGCTTATTTGAGAAGTTTCTAAAATCACTCCAGTTAACTTCATAAATTATCAAGTTTAGGTTATTGAAGTTCACTGAGTCCAAATTTCATGTGTGTCTCTGGTACCTTAATTTTAAAGATAGGAGTGGTAATAATTTAATGATATTTACCATTTCTGTCGCAATTACATTAATAAGACAACCATGATTTCTTCGCTTAATACCTGCTGAAATATCGTCATCTGGCTAAACAATGAACCTGACCAATTGTGGTTGACAAGCTATATTAATGATATTTAATTATTTTTGTTGCATTCACAGTAGTAAGACGACCAAGGTTTCAAATGAACCACATCCCTAATCGTTCTGTTGATCAGTGTACTGTGATGTTGTACCCTAGAGATCAATTCCTTGCGGCGCTCGAGCGTAGCATAACAGGCTTGGCACACTTCGAGATTTCAACTCATTCATCATTTTTATCGAATCTTTGTAAGACGACGCGAACTACTCAAACAAACACATAGTACCATTACTGACCCGCAACTATTTCATATCACAATGCGAAAAAGATGCCAAGTTTTAAATGGGAATAAGGAATAAGATGAGAATAAGAACATCCTGTGTCATTGAAACTGTGAAAATAAAAAAATGACTCAGAGAGAGAGAGAGAGAGAGAGAGAGAGAGAGAGAGAGAGAGAGAGAGAGAGAGAGAGATGGATGGATGGATGGATGGATATTAAATGTGTACTATTATCAACATGAAACTATTTTTGCGACCCGTCGTGTAATTGTTTAACAAAACGCTCTCCTTTTCGTTATCAAAGACTCATTTCTGTACCTGAAGGATATATGTGCATCTCTTCTTTGTTCCCCTTCGGTGAAGATCCCCTAACAACCATCGCTTCGGTATCAATATCTCGGCAACAGCTGTTCTGTAATTCTAGATGCTTCGTTATAACTATAGTTGCGGGGAATATAGTAATGAGTGTAAGATAGCGATAACATAAAGTAACAACGTCCGTAAATAATCATCCGACGCCCTGAAGTCTGCCACGTGAAAGGGACACCACTCGTGAAAAATAATTAAATAAATCATCGATTGAACAGCCATGGTGAAGTGTTAATAGAAGCGTTGGATAGGTTTACACGTAGATGTTTAGTGGAGACAGTTTGAACACATGGGAGAAAAAAATATATGAAGATGTACCTCTTCTTGTCAAAAGTTTTGATCGAAGACCTGACCAATCGCTTTGATTTATTGATCATTTGAAGTTAGAAAATATTACGGAGCTTTCAAAGTACTGTGTCACGGATCGCTATTTACGCAAGGCTGTTGTTTGTATCTGTTTGTGATGTGCAACAATAGATTGGTCAAGAAGCGAGCCCGTTGATTATGATTTCACGACTCGACTCATTCTTGACTCAAAAGTAGTATGCAAGCGTGTCGATCTTTGACTGTCTCCGTTGTTTTTACTAAATTCGTGCACGTGACAGCTGTGACGGAGAATCGCCTATAAACGTGCGAGTGGCTAGACACGATTCTTCCAGACGAAGCCAGTCGCCGACATTGTCTTGTTAGTGCTCGTTAGTGATCTTGTTTGGCCTGGACTTGCGCAGTTCGCATTACAGGCCCCTAACCCCTATCTCAAAAAGTATTTAACCATGTCATTGTCGGCACTGGCCCGGATGGAGTTGCACGGATATATTTCAGAGTTCCTTGCTGCGATTGTCAGAAGCGATAATCGTCAACGCTGCTGTTATCATATGTTTGGAAATACCGTATAGCGTGTATAATAGGCTATCGTTCTCTTCGGCTTGCTAACAATCCCTCGCATTTCAGGAGCTGGAAGTGCTGTTCTCGCGAGTGAAGTCACTCCCCGGATCTACGTGACTTGACCCACGAGTTCCAGTTCGCTGATGCCATTTTCTAGAATTACATACTCTGGACCAGTTACCGTTTATTTTCGTATCTTTTATGCAACTGGATGTGAATATTAAAAACATCCCAAAATCATGAAGAAGTACGAAGTAATTCTTCAAGGAGTTATTTTTGGTTGATGATGAAGAATGGTGTCCAGTGATCTTAGTATTGTCCTTAAATACGAGCCGTCTGAACCAGCGCCCTCTTGAGACAAACAAGAACTAATATTCCAGTGCAATAAAACTTTGGCGTTAGGGAGCCTTCAGTAATTACAGGGGGGGGGTGGGCCGGGGGAATTTCGCGAACACCTGTACCATAAAATGTGACCCTCCCCCCAATCCTCCTGTCTAAAATGTGACCCTCCCCCTTGTCCGACATTCTAAAACTTGACCCTCCCCCCCAACCACTGCGGTATTCTCCCCGGGAATAACTAAAACAGTATCAGCTAATTTACATAACAATTGGTTCAATTGTTATGTTAGGGACAAATTACAGAGGGGAGGGCTGGTGTTTTTGGAGGGACAGTCGCAATTTATCACGCAAGAATTGTTGAAGAGATATGGTATTTCATACAGTTTAGGGAGGGTCACCATATTTTGTGTAACTATAAGAAGGCAAGATGTAGCTGATTTAGTGCTTCATCCAAAAATATCAAATCATAATACATGGAATCTATCAGGCAAATTATTGACAATTTACCCCCACAAAACATGCTATATCTGTATTTTATATATGTTTGATAATGTATTTAAATGTACTTTGCTTGAATAGGGAAGTAAAATGAACATTTGTGTAGAAGAAATTGCTATCCATGGTGTTTATGATGAAATTATGAATAGATTTTTCCAATACAAAAATAGGTAAATCTTTGCATTTGTGTACTCTTGATTATTGTTATTAATTTTCTTGATTAGACTAGAGTGGTTACAAGTCTATGGTTGTGTAAGAAATTTGATTTTGGAATTTCACCAAATGTCATTCAATACACTATGCATTGGGGTCTATGATGAAACTATGAATAATTTTTTTTCAGTACAAAATTAGATAAATCTGTGCATTTGTGTATGCTTGATTATTCATATTATTGTTCTTGATAAGACTAGAGTGGTTACAAGTCCATGGTTGTGCAAGAAATTTGATTTTGGAATTTCACCAAAATGTCGATTCACTATGCATTGGGGTCTATGATGAAACTATGAATAATTTTTTTTCAGTACAAAATTAGTTAAATCTGTGCATTTATGTATGCTTGATTATTAAGATTATTGTTCTTGATAAGACTAGAATGGTTACAAGTCCATGGTTGTGCAAGAAATTTGATTTTGGAATTTCACCAAAATGTTGATTCACTATGCATTGGGGTCTATGATGAAACTATGAATAATTTTTTTTCAGTACAAAATTAGATAAATCTGTGCATTTATGTATGCTTGATTATTCACATTATTGTTCTTGATTAGACTAGAGTGGTTACAAGTCTATGGCTGTGTAAGAAATTTGATTTTGGAATGTCACCAAATGTCAATTCACTATGCATGGCGGTCTATAAGTGTGTGCGTATTTTGTTGGTGATTTCCTATTCAGGAAATATCACACGGACAATCAAAGTTTTGGCCATAATATCAGCTTCTGTCAAAAGTGACCCTCCCCCCAAGATAGGTTTATAAAAAGTGACCCTCCCCCTTGAACTGTTTTCTAAAAAGTGACCCTCCCCCCAATTCCCCCGGCCCACCCCCCCTGTAATTACTGAAGGCTCCCTTATTTCTCTGAAACCCTGACTTGTCTCTCTGTCTATCTCCTTGCCTTCTGTAAATTTAGGAATACTTTTCGATGCGTACACGAAAAATCGTTAATTGTTTTACCTTAGCGGAGAACCATTTGAGTTTGGAGAGATGAAATTTTTGTCGTCAGCTGACCGAGAAGCAAATAATTTGGTAATGGCTCGGGATAATAAATTGTTCCGGCAGATTCGCATTGCTGGTGTGTATGTATAAAATAATTTGAGTCAGGACTGGACTAGAAAAAAAATGCTGGGAAAAATACCAATGTCTTCCACTCCATCCCCCTCAGTCCAATCAAATGGTTCTCTCCTCAACAGTCAGACTCAAGGCTGTACAATGTAGAAAGTGGACGTTTTTGCAATACTGTTGGTTTCGTGTAGATAAGACATGCTAATGCCCCATGAGGGACTGTTGGTTTCGTGTAGATAAAGACATGCTAATGCCCCATGAGGGACATTCATCTCGACTTCGGTAGTCTGGTAAAATACACAAGAGTCAATAATTCTCTCCATTTGCTGCTGTAAAAACACACTGATATCGCACGCGCGTTCATCAACAATTTGCTTCTCAGAACAGTGGAGAAAATTCAATCATTCACATCTGGTAATTTTTTGTACAGAGGCATAAAATAAAGGCAACATATTTTATCGTTCACATGCAAGACAGGGCAGAGCAATACCCTGCATTTATACGATTCCCAACCTACTTGCTACCCAACATTTGTTTGTCATTTGTAGTTTGATCTGTACCCATAACAAGGCCGAGCACTCGGGAAATCGCATTTCCGGTGTCTGATTTCGCGGTACAGGGCAAAACGAACACTTTCAGCTTGTCCCTTGGGTTTTATCCTATCTGTAAGGGGACCTTTAACTGCCTCACGTATGTGCATGTTTTCCTTCGGCGTCTGCTTACGTGCCCATTTTTCACTTCACTTCAAAGTCACAGTTCAAAGGTCGAGACACATACTGACAACTCTAGCCTTACTGAGAGAAAACAAATAATTCCAAATTTAACTAATTAATAGATAGATAGATAATATATAATCGACAGATAGATAGTTAGATAGATAGATAGATAGATAGATAGATAGATAGATAGATAGATAGATAGATACTAGATAGATAGATAAATAGATACTGATTTTATAGATTGATTGATCAGTCGATCGATCGATCGATTGAATGATTGATTGATTAGGCAATAAGTCTATCTGTCAGGAAAGTATCGCAGGATATCTTCTACTTCAGCTGGTGGGTCAGCTTGACAGTGGTTTTAAATCAAGTATAAGGAGGATTTTAAGCAATATTTCAATAACTGCAGATATGGACTGTGGACGCGAGTCTTTGTTAAAATTTTCTGCTCGAGCTGTGGGATCTCCGCTGTTTTTCATTTTCTCTTGACTATGATATGTGTCGACATTATTGCTCTTCAACTTGTTCTGATTACTTTATCTGTTTTTTATCGCAACTTTCACTTATCATTCTGTCTTAAAAGATTGTTTATCAGCCTTTAAGTTTCGGAATTCAAATTTACGTCTTATCTAAGATCACCTTCATATTTGCGTGACTGAAACTAATCTTCGCTTGTGATCTGTTCATTACCCCTTCTCTCGAGCTATTTCACGCATTTTGTAGCCAGACATCATTCCTCGTCAGCCGTCACATCACTTATGCCATATATTATCCGCCAAATGGAAACGAGGGTCACGTGTGTCTATTCAAAAGATCAACGCCTCTCTGTTCCATCCGTTCATTACACCCGATCATTTATTCAAGTTGTGCTTGGCAGACAGCTCAATTTTAAGGATGAACTTGAACTGGAATTTTTTTTATCGGAGGTCAGATGTTCTGGTCGACATGACCCCAAAGTAATACACGAGTCAAACTACTGTGTATAAGTTACTTTGCAACCATATCTGTAGCCAGAGAGATGGCCAAGATCCCTGCACTTTTTATAGCTAACAAGTAATATGTTGACTTTAAAGACTGAAACGAGCTTTATGTACAATTGCTTGACCGGGAGAAACGTAGCAAATTAACCTATGATATTTTGTTAGTTTAGAATATAGTGTGCTTCTCTTCGGTAGTAAAAGGACAATTTCTTTGCGAAAGGATACCAATCCATCATCAAATGCATGCATACATCGATGTTGAATGAAGAAGAAAATACTGTCCAAGAACTTCCGTAAGCAGTGTGCCTGTCTCTGAGTAACTGACTCGTTGTCACAGTCTCGACGGCGCCCTCACAGGAAAGGGCTTCATAGGGAGCCTTCAGTAATTACAGGTGGGGTGGGCCGGGGGAATTGGGAGAGGGTCACTTTGTAGAAAATAGTCCAAGAGGGAGGGTCATTTTTATAAACCTATCTTAGGGGGAAGGTCACTTTTAACAGAAGCTGATTTTACGGCCAAACCTTAGATTGTCCATGTGATATTTCCCTAATAGGAAATTACCCACGAGATACATTGATTCTTATAAATGGATACACATTATTGACAAGCTTCACAAGCGAAGAGGATGCAGTGGTATCCTACATTAAACACCTTCAACAGTTAAAATTGATGAAAAAGACACGAGACAAAAACACATGGGACAGATAGCAAAGTGAATATCAATTATCAAATGTCTATAAAAGTACAGATATTGTTAGTTTCATGTTTTTTATTGGAAAAAAAATGTTCATAGTTCTCTCATAGACTAGCATGTGTACATTCCGGTGAAATTCCAAGATACAGTTTCTTTCACACACATCCACTTTTAACCACCCTAGTCTAATCAAGTACATTAATATCAATAATCAAGCGTACATAAATACATAGATTTACCTAGTTTTGTATTGAAAGAAAATCATCAGCTGTGGACAGCACCATCTTGTCAGAGCGCCACCGGGAGCGCCACCAGGGAGAGCGAGTGCCTGTCTGGCTATTTTGAGTGTCTCTCTGGCTATTTAAAGCTGAGCTAGGGAGCCTGGCTACGGTGCGTGTTTGTGAATGTAGCCTGGCTAGTCAACAAAGCGAACGATGTAATGTCGATCATTAAAATAACAAAAGCCGTTAAGCCCTTTACAACTAAAACAACCGTCTTTAAGAATAAAAGGTCAGAGGTCAAACCACTCACGGTGTATTTACTTGGATTACTCAGTCAGCGCTCTCAACCCGCGTTGGATTATTGGTAAGTACCGATCGATCCGAGGTTTGCGCACACTGGGCGAACGGAGAGCTTGCCAATATCAACTGAACGCTCCGAGAAAAAACCCAGCTACAGACTGATCCAAACGTAATCATGGGTTGCAGCGACAGCAAGAGTGCACAGGTCTCATCTCAGTCAAAGGTAATATTGTCGGCAGGTGCGACGATTCTTAACCGTACCGTTAATCTTCCCTTCGTCATGTATCACCTATACTTTTAGTTTTAGATTTACAAAACAGTAAGGTGTTTTGGTATCTCTTCCACATACTAATTTCCACAACTCACTTCCCAGGTCGCCAACGGACCCAGTGACCGACAGCCTGAAACTAATAATAGTGTGCCGGAGGTATTTTTTCCAAGACTAGTCACCATAAATGTGTCGTGTGCTATTTTTTATCGTAGTTTCACGGTTAAAATTTTTTCTTTGTTTCTGTGTAATCTTGAGTTGGTTAATATAGTGTCATCGTAAGTCAGATATGATGCCATTTTACAGTTGAGACAGTATACACGCCTGAATTAAGTTAGCTGACTCACGGGCAGTCCGAGCTACCCATGGTTCAAGAGGGTGGTGTACTCATGGGGAGGGAATCCCAAACCAGGGCTGTGTTTCGGACAATTGGGAATGCCAAGCTGTAAATTACCTGTACAACTTGCAGAGCTGTATCGTTTTGCGTGGTGCATAATTCCGCTAAGCGAGAGCCATAATAAATGGACTGTAGAACAGGGCGTGTCTGCCATAATAACAACGCTGAAGTACATTGGCATCATTTGAAAGCTGTGTTGTAGATTACTTTCATGTCTGGTCTAAGCAACTCAAGACTGTCAACCCCATTTCTAGTAGTCGATGTATCTGTAATTTGCATGCATTGGGTATCTTTCTCTTCAATTTTCTCTATTTTGTTCTGTACAACCTGATCTCTCAGGCTACCCTTGTCAGTGTGGATTTCTACAGATGTTGAAATAACAATGATGCGAAAGCGGTCGTTGCTCACGATGAACCCCAGAAATTAAAATTTAAATGCGGAACGTGGCCACATTCAGAGAAATCGTATAAATCACTTTTGAAAAAACTGGATCCTCTCGTTATGCAAGTCATTATATTTCTCGAGTCCAGGGAACGACTTCTAATTCACATACTCACGTTGGACAAGCACTTGCCGAATACAAATTGTGGTCACACAAACCAAATTTTACTGATAGATATAAATAAGACTTTTTTTAGATGAAGATCTCGAACCAGCAAGTACTCAAGTATTTACGCAAAAGGTCAAGTTTCGACAAAAGCTAAGCTTATGCGTATTTGATCTGCTCACTCAAATTTAACAATCGACCCCCTCGGTCAAATTAACAAATACATCGAGGTTGTTCCCGGCCCCAGCCTGTTCGAAGACTTTAATTTGATTTATTAGTTTGATAAAGGTCCAGTCAGGGTACGGTACACCGTTATAAATCAAGGTCAAGCACACAACTATATCAGCAGATGAGACGACAGTTCATTGACGCATTATGTGCTGCAGTGTCTCTTGGCTTGGCTACGTTATTGGAACAACGGTTCCTCCACTAATAACAATCGTAGACCCCGATTCGAATTGCCACAAGCTAGAAGTAATTGTTTTGATATTTTTTTCTGCGTAGTCAAGGGCGTGTTAGTGAGTAAACCAAGCAAAATATCTGTGTTTAAACAGTAACGTAACATCTTTAGAGCCATGTAGTGAAGCACACGGTTATGTACCATGACAAGCGCTATCCCAACAAGCACCCATAATATTTGTACGATGTCGCATGGCAACGAAATGACTGCGCAAAAGCGAGATACGATGAAAATGTACACTGGCAAAGAAAAACACCTCGCTTGAAGTTTATTTTAAACGGCGTAAGCTTACAGAGGATCTTACAAAAGAGGTATTAACGGTACCTAAAATGACCCACGCCCACAATACCGCATCAGCATAATTGTTATGCAACATCACATAGTAAGTCTTCAGTAAATCTATCCTTCTGTTTTATAAACTCAAACATCTTACTCAAAGTTCCTGCAGACTGAGAATTTCTTCGAGTGATTTGTAATTGTTATTATACTTATGTTTGTATTTTCATCACAAGAGCGCCAGCGGAGAGACTAAACCCACCGAGGTAATGGTGACATCATCATTTCCACACCTTTCTTCTTTCATAACGTGGGATTTTCTTACCGATCGCCTTTGTGAGGGAGACGTGACCTTTGGGGGGGAAAAGAGCCACTATGAGATCGATTTTTCTTTCATTTTAAGATACCCTGAGGTAGACCTCGAGTGCAAACATACTTTAACAAAACCTAGATCTAAGAATTACATTAGAGCCATAATTATAGATTTTGTCGATTTTGTGCAACATACAATATGTGTACGTATAAAGCGCATACATACATACAGATATACAACCATACAGATATACAACCATACAACCATACAACTATACACACAACCATACAACCATACATACATGCATACATACATACATGCATACATACATACATATATACATGTGTGTAGATATGAATATATTTACACACAGCAATATATATATATATATATATATATATATATGTGTGTATCTATCTATCTATCTATCTATCTATCTATCTATCTATCTATCTATCTATCTATCTATCTATATATATATATATATATATATATATATATATATATATATATATATATATATATATATATATATATATATATACACAAAATGTATACAATGTGCCCTCCCGGTTATCACCATAATGGCTTTATGGCAACCTCTGAACTTGGGCACAGAGTGTAATATATATATATATTATATATATATAATAATATATACTTACTCACTATATATATATATATATATATATATATATATATATATATATATATATATATATATATATATATATAATATATATATATATATTAGTGAGTAAACCAGTTAGCTATTTACCATGATCTTGAACCAATAGATGCCTTTGTGTACTTACGTGTCGAGTCAGCGAACAATCAATATTATGGATGTGTGGGGTCAACTTCGCTTAGCAACGGTAACGTGTTAGGGTTTGCAAACACATCTCTGGACAACTTGGCACAATAGAGCGTTCCATTGATTGATCGCAGCTGAAATTGATTTCATTTGGTTTTTGAAAGTTTCCTTATTTAAGCTATTATTTCAGTACCTTTCGAATTATATAACGAACGTTTTATTTTTAAAATTTGATTTTTTTTTTTTATCTATAATTTTGATTTGATCACCGTAACTAATTATTGCTCTTTGGTACACGTGAACTCTAACGAGAATTTCTTGATTTTTTGTACTGTTTTTTTTTTTCGTATACCTGCAGGCTGAGAGCTCATCAAAAGCATCTATTGTCCTCTACTATTTCGACGTTCGAGCTCGAGCAGAACCAATACGGCTTATATTGCACTATAGTGGAATCCAATTCGACGACAGACGGCTAACCAATGAAGAATGGGGCAACATAAAGAAAAGTATATATTGAATTTTTTTCTCCAAAAATTCCACGGCTGTGTGCTTTCATTGTTTCAAGTTGGATGCTGACTTTTTCTTTGTAAACAGAGCGAACGTTGATTTAACAACAATTTGGGATTGGGGTCAGAGTTCAGAGCATGGAAGTAGGTGATAAACATTAGTAAGAGAAAATAAAAAAGTAGACTGTCTTCCGGGTAAAGTCGCTCCGAGAACTTTTAAAGTTTTAAATTTACAACTGAAATATTCAGGATAATGAAACATGCAATCGTCATTCTGATATTAAAGACAGTGGCTTTGCTCCTACCATGATATCAAAATGTGGAGTTTGATGATATTCAAAGTATTTATCCCGTTTCGACGTGTACTGAACGCCCCATTAAAACCTTAAAGACGTAATATGGTGTGGTGGACGGTACACTGTCTTGGTACTGGCGTCTCCATTGTTCTCCTATTATTTCAAAGTGAATGCCACTCTTCAGCCAATCTCATCGTGACTCAGTAGTTTCCATTCATACAATCTCAGGATTCGATCTCCGATTATTCTCCAACAATCACTTGAAGCGCTTGGACAAACAAAACCTTTCGCGACCTTGTCACTTGCCATCATTAACTCCGTCTCTGAACCATTTTTTCGTCTGGAAGTACTCCTGGTAGAAATCTAAATTTTGCCCCCCCCCCCCCCCCCCCCCCACTCTCAGCCTTGGATGCCTTGGTGAACGTCAGCAATGATCACGGCCAGTAGCCATAACTTTCGCCGCTAGATTAGCAGGATAATGACTGTCAGACTATGTCGTCTTGACAAAGCTGTTCACAAAAACTGCCGTGTAACGTTATGATAACGGTCAGCAAAACATGAAATATGAACGCATATATTAAATCACTGTCATATTTATCCGCGTAAATGACAGGTTTTATGTTTGCAATGCAATGTTTCAAGATCTGATATCACAGTGACTTCATGCTCAATGTATTAATTTGGTTTCCAATCATCTACTGGTGTGATCCCAATATGGGCACTGTTTCCCAGCACAATGTGTTTTCCCGGCTTCTGGCCTACATCAAAGCAGAGTCAATGCGACTGCTCCCTTACTCGTTACATTACAGATTTGTAACTTTGAGGACAATCTTCCTGATGGTAGTAGTATCGACTTTAGGCAGGCCCCGTTCGAATTATCTACAAATACACAACTATAAATTTAATGAAATCACTGAATACGTTGGGGGCAATCTCCGGAACGAAGACGTATTGCTTGGTGTCTTCCACTACGTTTTAATGACTAGCAAATAAGTGTATATTTGCAGTAAAAAAAATCTCAAAAAAACCGATTTTATTTGCAGATGGCGAGTTCTGTGGTCATTTTGGTCAGCTGCCATATGCAGAGGTTAATGGTGAAGCAATCAGTCAGAGTAAAGCTCTCATAAGATTCGCCGCACGTGAAGCTGGTAGGTGTTTCTTTTGTTTGTGTCGGGGGGATGCAATGGAGTATTTTTCTTGTCTCACATTAACCTTGCCTTTTCTAGGCCTGGAACAAGCTGTAGTCAGTGATACTAAAATAACTCAAGGCTTACTCTATCCCTGTAGCCGAACTATCTTGCCGATGGTGCGAGTAGGCAGCTCAAAAGGAAAACTTTCGCGGTTCGTTAACCTTCGGAATATCCTTTCTGTTTAGATTGACAGAAAGCATTTACTTTATGTGTCGAATCTGAAAGGTAACGCATGATCGATGGGATTTTCAACTGAACATAAACGTCCTTGGAATAACATAGCAAACGATATCACTTCTGAAAACGATATTTGCTCCAGAGGCAACTTCTCTGGGCGAGTAAGTAGTCTTGATTGCATTCCCATGTATACTGATCGTTCCGTCTGTCATTGTCCATCACATCCAGGTGTCCTAGGAGAGAATGCCTGGGAAATCGCTAGAGCTGACTCACTGGTCGACACGGAGAACGATATCCTCATGGCGCTCGCAAGAGTTGAATTTAGTACGGGAGACGATGCGGTTAGTATCAAACTATTTCGTCGTTGCACACTTATTACATTATTCCCCCAGAAAGGTTATGTTATCAGTCTTTCCATGAAATCCCTTTTAATCGAGCATAATCAGTAATAGTTATTCTCATTTTGCATTTAAATATAAATGTGCTTGAATTAACAAACGTACTTAGCTACCACATCGATCTGATTGCAGCTACTTCAAATTCTTAATATATCCTAAAGACTCATTTTATTCTACATGACAGTATTCTACAGTTTAATGAACTTGGCCTGTAAATTTACGTTTATCTTCTGTTGCAGGAAGCAATGAAGGCCGAGTTTGTGGGAACAACACTACCTCTCAAGATGGCGAGACTCGAAAAGACACTGGAAGCCAATAACGGCGGGAAAGGATTCTTGGTGGGAAATAAGGTAAGCGGACGTGATAAATGATGTCGTTGAACTGATACGATGGCATACATGTCGCCGAATACCACTACTATACTGCTACTGAACTTGACAGAATGAACAGATACTCACGTAACAGAGGGCTATGGCTGTCTCCTTTTCGACTCCACACAGTCGAAAGGCTGGTCCATTCACCTTTTTCTCAAAATACACAATTTTAAAAAGCTATCATGCTCAGACGTTGTTGTTGTCGTACGGCATGCACGTTGCGGTGAATTGAGTATGTCATCCGTAAAATAAGGCATTGTATACATTGTAACCTGGTAGTGGTTCTCCTTTCAAGGTGCGGGACAGTTTCTAATGTTCATTGTGCTAGTCGACAGGTGGTTGCTTTTCTGACTTCCTCCCGCCATCCACTTGCATTAGCGAATTACAACGTTCGTGGTCCGTCTTAAAAATCAAAACACACTCCATGGAATGGGCAGACAGTCAAACTACTGAAGTTTGAATCGCTGTAGTTGCACTGTAGTTGATTGGAACTGATTTCTTAAAAGTGCTTTTTTTTTGCTCTCGAATCTTTCCATACAGGTCACCCACGCCGACTTCGTGCTGTTCAACGTTATTGAAACGGTAGAGAACCTGGCCAAAGCCATGGAAAAAGGAGATATGCTCGACAATTATCCTCTGATCAAAGATCACACCAAAAGAATTCGTGAATTACCTACCCTGCAAGACTACTTAAAGGATAGGCCCGACACCAAGTTCTAATTTTATGACCAGTCAAATAAAAATGCACAAGCTCAAAGACGACTTTGAGCCTTCGAACTGATAAGATACTAAACCTGTATGTGCCGATTTCTATGATTACTTGACGGCAGCAATACGTATCTACTTCATTCGCTTGCATTCCACAACGCCGAATGTATTTGTCAAACTTAAGAACAAAGAATTTTCCGGGTTCGAATTACTTGCAGAACATCCAGCAAGCTGTAATATTTTATGTAAATAATTTTGACTTTTCGACTGAATAAACGCTCGCTCTGTTGTGTGTAGACAAAGATGATTGTTTCCCTAGCATTAATGCGTGATTGAGCTTTTCCCTGCCTTCTTTTCGATCTTTTATGTTAATTCTACTTGCAGTTTCTACGGTTAGCAAAACATATATATGTTACATGAGTTTCACTCGCCGCTTGAGAGAATCACAGCTTTTAATTTGTTTTGTGTCAAGTGAAGTTTACGAAGCTACAAGTTCATCCAAAACGATCCAAAATGCTACCAACACTCTATGATTGATTTATACACAGTCTCTGCTTTTATCGACACTGTAGTGATAATATTGCATGCGATCTACGGCGAGAATTTTCCTGAGCTTAGATGATTAAACTTTTAGAATATAAATATTTTAGCCAGGTTGAGGCAGCGTCGGTTTTCACGTATACTTTATCAGTGTGCACTTTTCCTCATTGCTTCCTTTGATCATATTCCATCAATGCAAATTCATCAAAATTAAAGAGAACACTCATATTTACATCTGTCTCCTGGGAATTTCGACGGACTCGGACACCATCTGCAGTGATTCACAATATCAGTCAGACAAAAACACGAAGGATGCTGATAAACGGATATTCTTTTCGACCATCTCACACCGAATACACCAACATCTCCTTCATATTAATATAATTTCCAAAGCATCTTAACAAAGAGAGAGATAGCTCACATTGAATGCCATCTGCCAACTTGAATCCTGGAACTTGAACTATTATTAAGAGTAATCATGTTCGTGTGACAATGTTTATACTACAGTACTCTTTAATGGAGTTTGCCTAATCCTAGCACAGCTTCGGTGATTACAAAAACACAAAATGGACAACATTACTCACACTCAGTTCAAACTACTTGCTTGGAGGTTGTGATAGAGGTCATCTCCTTTCCTTTGACGTAAGAAAAAAACAATAAAACAAAAGTTACGTTTGATAAATATTCTATTTTTATCCTAGAAGATGACCTCATCTGCTTTATCTTCTTCTCCCGGGTAGACTATGTGTTAACAGCCCAAAGTAGCGCAACTTGTGTGCAATATGCGCCATATTATTGCTGATGAATGAACGATAGTGCGAACTGGATTTCACTTAATGATGTCAACGGTACTTGACTGACAGGTGCATTGTACTATCAGAGTTGACGAGTTCAGCAATAGGCACTTAGACATGGTTACTGGAGTTGAACAGCTAATTGCTCTATAAGCCTGACACTACCAAAATGCAATGCAACACTGGAGATGACACGGCTACGTGCAATTATATATTCTTTATGAAGCACCACAGAATAGAGTCAGCATGTAAGCTAACCGGTGACACCAAACGTGAATAATCGTAAAATATTGGTGATGGTATACGATAAAACCTCGATCGAGGCGTAATATGAGATGATCGTACACGTTACAGGTGTTGTTCACTGTTTGTGATAACACAGATTCTGTACTGGTTAAATGGCAAGATCAGATCTGCAAAAACACTCCTTGGCTATGAATTTTCAGAGAGAGAGAGAGAGAGAGAGAGAGAGAGAGAGAGAGAGAGAGAGAGAGAGAGAGAGAGAGAGAGAGAGAGAGAGAGAGAGAGAGAGAGAGAGAGAGAGAGAGAGGGGGGGAGGGGGGAGGGAGGGAGGGAGGGGACAGGGAGGGAGCGTGTTTACCGTTACTTTTCTTCAAGTGGATATATGGAAGAAGAAACGTTTCAAAGAGATCTCCGGTAGATTACAAGCCATATTCTGGTTTATCATCCGAAACATATCGATTGATTTTATAAATCAAAATGTGATTTATTGTGTCTGTTAGCTTTACGTCACGTCTATTTATCAATCAACGGATTTTCAGTTAACTCCGGCAAAATTATTCTTGTGACCGCACACGCTACTTTTAGAAGTTTTTGTATTACACGGAGAGAAAGGTAAACATGATTTGCATGACGAAGACCGTATATGGAAGAGTAAATTTGTACGCCAAGTAGCTCTGTTGAACCATGGTTGAGTTGATGTACCCGTTGTTCGGAAAGACATGATTATACGGATCGCATTAAAAACAATCTGCTTAATTTTGCAGGATTTTCACGTTCGCAACCGACAGAATTCACCAGTTTGATGTCGATGAGCTATTGCTATTGACACTGTTAACTGTTCTTGCATAGACAGTAAAAGCGAAACTTTTACAGTCTTCCAGGTTCCTCATGTCATGATGTACATGTGTTGTTACCGAATCGGTCTAGTAGTAATCATGGGCAGACGCCCTTAGGCAGCGTCCTCTTGTGACTCCAATAGCAACGGCATTAGCATTAGAATCGATTCAACGAAGGCCCGCTGGAGTGGCAACTCTTGGAACCGGGCGGGGCCGCCCAGTGTCGTCAAGTGAATATATGTTTCCGTTGCGTAAGGAACTGTGCTCAATGTGTTATGAGGCTTGTAATCAAACGAGGGGATTAAAGGAGATAATTTCGTGATACACAGACGATGTGAAGTTGTTCCTTTCTATTTTAAGCGAAAATAGCCATTCTCTTTTTTTTCGGCTCAATGTCAATGGTTACTTGTATACACTTTGTCTCATCGACTCGGAGAGTTAACAATTTTTCAAAATAAGTGCAACTTTTAGTATACATGTCCTTGATACCCTTTGAATAGAGAAAACGACTTTCTAGACGATTAAAAAAAACTTTATTTACTAATAATTGGACTACTAAGGATTTGGATCTCGTTTACATTACGACACAACCTGACCTGATTTTTTTGGTGAAGGGACCGTTCTCTGGCCGGTCGCATGACTGTCATTTCCACCGCTGAGTTTTCATGCGCATGCGTATGAATAAAGCCGTAACATCAATACTGACATACGCTCTCTCACTACTCATTGTTAGCTGTTCAGCTTTGAAGGGGTCGGTAACTCCAACACCACCACGGTTTACTCGTCACCGTTATCCGTACCGTAGACAGCGAACTGTAACTCCGTGCTCACCTCGCAATGCCGCAATCCATCAAGCTGACATACTTTCCTCTGCCGGGAAGAGCGGAGGCCGCGCGGCTTTGTTTCAGTCACGCCGGCGTCGACTTCGAAGACAAGCGAGTCACATTCGAGGAATGGGGAGCGATGAAGGCAGGTAGGTAGTCGGCATGTGAAGCCATAGCACAATACCCGCGAACGACAAGAGGGTTCGATTGTTTTTGCCGAAAACTCTTAAGTAAGTAGCTACCGTACCAGCATCGGTGGGGAATTATTCGGTGTTTAATTGCGTCTCAACATGATAGGCCTATAAGCTGAGTGATGACAATTTTAAATCGTTTTGGATTAATTTTTTGGTAACGAAGTGATTCTTGTATTAAAACACAGCCCCTCTACATAGAGAGACCGTGATTAAAATATTTCGTTAAGATAATATTGTATGACACGCCATTGATACTAGTAAGTGTACTTAACCTCATCATAGGATTTTGTGCTTGGTGTTTTTTTATTCTGTATCAAGATCGAGGTCGTAGTATTGTCAGGTGTAGATCAAAACACATCGGCTACGGTTTGCATATATAGTTGTACAAGTCAGATGATAAGATAACATCAAAATAGATGTTGCATATCACTCTTCGTATTGTACTTCGCATGACTGCTTCTGTTGCCATAACGACAAACCAAAACACTTCTATCTTTGTTTAATCAGGGTGAGATTCCGCGTTTTCGAACTTGGCGTTTCTTCAACGTTAACATATTGCGTAGATGATTGGGTTAGCGTTCAGGGCGTGTTCAACAAACAACCCGATTGTCCTGAGAGACGTGTGGAGGACCGGGGCGCATGTCAGTAATTGAGGTGCCCTGACCGAGCTATTATTGGGACTCCCTAGCACAGCTGTCATAGATCTCAGAGTTACTGCCCTCAACGATCGATTATATTAAGAACGTTTGTTTTCTTTACCGATGAAAACCACCGCTCAGTCACCAAGTGCACATAGTCATGTAGTAATGAGATACAGATATCTCATAACATGACAAAAGTCATGTATGTTGTAATGAATATGATGAAACATGTAAAACGTACCCCACCCAGAAAATATTTTGATTTTCAGCGGCATATGGTCAAATGCTTGTTTCGCTCTCTGTGCCTCTTATTTGTAGCATTGTTTCTCGAAAAGATAAATTTCAATGAAACTAGGGTTGTTCGCTCCCTCCCAATTACATCATATACTTCTTTAAAACTACTTCCAGTGTTCAGAGTCAATGTCGCCCTCTGCATGTTTGAACTGGATATCGACCTTTTTTGGACAATGTAGATGCATCCACCAGCATTGTCGGTCGACTGTGAAAACAATGGTTTAAGAAAGTTTAACTTACCAACTCACAGTGTTGTGTAAACACGCGCAGCAGTTGCTAGACAACTGGAAACAAACACTTTGATTTTTTCACTCAGTCACGATGATGCGAGCGATTGTCGTAGCAAAACATACGTACCTGGTATTTGCTTTGCCTGGCTGTATTGATTGAATCTATTGTTCCTGGTTGCGTTGACTTGAACAACAAGCGAGTTCGACGAGTTCTTAAAATGAATTATTCATAAAGTAAGTGGGGTCACAGATATCAATTTCTTCAAAAACATTGCCTGCTTATTCCATCTTTGTTGCCATGGTTTCCGATATAGGACGCGCACGTATGCAATCGAATAATGATCGTATGATTTTTCTTACATGAGTCAGCGAAGTAGGGCCTGTGTCATTGTACGTGATTAACCCTGCACAATGCCATTATTAATTAAGGTCCTGAAAGTTTTACATGTGCCCTTTCAATCTATCCCTTGATAAAGACATTTTAGAGGCATCGTGAAAATACATTTGTACGATCACACCGTATAAATAACGGTTTTTTCTCAGTTTGAGGTTTATTAATGTACAGCCGTGGCTTACTAATATCGGTACATTTAAATATATCGATGAAAGAGCAGCAATCGAAATATTCTCACAAGGAGCTGATACGTCAACACACACACACACACACACACACCACCACCACCACCACCACACACACACACACACATAAATATATATATACATACATATATATATATATATATATATATATATATATATATATATATATATTTGTGTGTGTCACCGAAATAAATCTCGTATTTTGCTTTAAGCTGTAAATGGTTTATGTATTTTCAATATTTTTTCTTTTATTCATGAAAATGGCTATCACAGCTCTTGTCTTTTTAATTACCAACCGTTCACCATCAACAGTTCGTTGTCCACAGCCGTTTATTTTCGAACTCACAAATAGTTTTATTCTTGCACTTTGCGCTGTGTTACAGATGTAAACAACTTCTAATCACGTTGTTGTTGGTGTTGTTTCCGTGTTTTTCTCTTAGCTATGGCTGGCGACGATGGTCCGCTCTTCAAGCTTGACTCGCTGCCCTGGTTGGAAGTGGACGGCGATGAGATTTCTCAAAGCATGGCTATAACCCGTTACGCTGCATCAGTGACAGGTAAGGGGACGTGATTGAGGGCGCGGTTTATAAAGGGACGATAATATCAGTCATGGTAGATATAGTCGTGCAGCGGTTTTCAATTCCTAGTGCAGGATCTTCGAGATTGGATCGAAACAAGGGGGATTTGTTTTCGTTTGATTGTGAGTTTTGTCCGGGAAATCAAACCCGAGTAACGACATTCAAGTAACGCAGATTACTTCAGAAGAAAAGTCTATAATGTATTCCTTGCACGGTCCCTCAATCACGCAGAGAGCGTGTTCTAAGTAATGAATTGGGGATACATCAGGGCCACCGAAGTAACAGCAAGTATGCGTATACAGTCCGGGTTATGTCCATATAGAGGATAGTTGGGAAAAGCCAACGGCGTACAGCCGCACAAATAAACGTAGTTCACCAGTACCAGAGTACACACCTGTAGTACAGGGCAAGGACGTTTCATTATAGGAGACAAAAAATAATATGGAAAGGGACGTAATAAGGTGAATACTTGGCAATAAGCGCCGAGTATGTATTTACTCTGCTCCATGCCTTTTAGGACAAGAAGCATGCACAGTTACTGCTTAGCTATTTCATGTTGCACTATGAGTATTAACACACTCTGGATCAGTGGATCCTAAATGAGGCACACGTCGTAATCTTCCTCTTGGTGTGCAGGTCTGGACGGGAAAACTTCTATTGAGAAGGCCAAGGTTGATATGATTCTGTCTGCTCACGAAGATCTCAATGATAGTAGCGGAAAACTAATCGGTGTATCGCCAGAGAAAAAGGTAAACGTGTGACCTGTGGCTAACATTCCCCATACCTGTTGAACCAAGAGCGCCATCAACGGACACAGTGTTTTATTTTGCCAAGTGATAATATTTATCTCAGAGTAAGGCAGTATCTGCAACAAAACCTTATTTACTACGACTGTTGTTTTATTTATGCAGTTGTCATTCACGAAATACCTTCGATTTTGCCGTCTCTTTAACTGAACGGACAAATTTTCATGATAAAAAATGCAGCGAGATGAATGTAAATATCACTTGAAACGTCTGACATTCCCATAACCAATTATTGATTCATGCACTTTAGGAATTCATAATCATTTGATTTTTTTTCATCCAAATCGTCACAGGAGGAAGTCGTAGCCGAGGTGTTGGAGACATTTAAGAAAAACCTCGAACCTCTGGAAAAGATGCTTAATGAAAACAACGGTGGAAAGGCTTGGATCGTCGGGGACTCAGTAAGTATTGGCTGGTAAAGTCAATGCAGAATAGCTGCCCCACTCGTAGAGGAAGCTCGCTTAGATTTTGTCTGATGTGAAGCTAGTATGACTATGTATACAGTCCCGCCAGAAAACGTGATCGGCTGTTATTTCTAAACCTTTGACTGAATCGAAAATATGGCGTCTTCTTCAACTGAAGAAAAATACTTTGAAAAGGGGGAGGGAAATAAGCTGTCTTTCCCATAAGATACAGTTTTACAGGATTTGGATAAGCTTGATTGGTGGAAACATAATTATAAGAGTTACCGTGACATAAGGAGGAGGCAAAACTGGCCAACACACAGATTGACTATGTTGTCCTTACACGTCATCAATGTGACATACACGATTATATCTCACAGGTGACGGTTGCTGACTTGGCCATCTTTGGATTCTTGCAACAAGCTGACATGTCGCTCATGATGGCCCAGTGCGGAAAAGAGTTAGCCAGTGAGCTTGACATACCCGGATTGCTAGCCTTGAAACAAAGGGTAGCTGCCATCGAACAGCTGCAAGATTACTTCAAGAAGTCGGGAGAAATAATGCAGAAGTTTATGGAGGCCGCCGGCAGTTCTTAGGTGTCGAAATTTCCCAGCGAAAGTGAAAAATGTTGTCTGCAATACAGTCTACAGATAGGATTTATTTTGTGCGTGTAAATATTCCGAGCGATGCCTAACGTGCTCCGACCATCAGCGCAATAACCAACAAATTGGATACCTCAATCATGGATCTCCCCTTTTGAGAGTTAGCGCATATATGCAGCATCCTATGACCAGTCTTTGAATACACATTATTACAATATGCAATGTGCCAGAGACACACTGTAGAGTTTTTCACAATTTCCACTCACTAGCAACACCTCAGTATCGTGTTCTACACATTCTGTCTACCAAGAACAGTGTACGGGGAAAAAACCAAAATCGCTGAATGTTCGATGCTTTATGTAAATAAATTAAAATAAATAAATTGAATTGAAAGTTACGAGTATACTTTGTCGATTTCAAATTTTTATTTCATTTTATTTTAAACCTAGCAAAATATCCCACATTAACATAAAAGATCACGCGGAAAAAAATTCTTCTTACAGAAAATCTAGCGTCAATACATGTCAATAGCGCCAGAAACGTATACTACAGGGGATATGATCCTAAATATGTTTGACAATTAAAAGGTCAGTGTACAGCTGTAACTTTCGATGATTTCTTTTGCTAGTTTTGTTTCTAATGTCAACTACAGTTTCTTGAATGTTCAACTCCCCAATGCATGTTGAAAAACGTGACATTCATCTTGTGCAAAAGTGACAATAAAAATGTACTGTTGTTGTTGTTTATGTTTGAATTCAAGTCAGGACTAGATTTCGCTTGTCAACAGTAACAGTGCGATATATATATACGTGTACAGGGTGAGTTTACAAGCTGAATCCCGTGTATCTCAACATGGTTTGGGAATTATAACGAAAAAGTTTAGTTAAAATTAAAAATAAAGCAAAAATACAAAAATATCGGAAGTAACAGCCAGTGGCCGTTTAATCTCCTAACAAACAATGACATTCTACAGCACACCGCCCTCTACTAACTATACTTGGAATAAACGCACTCTTGTGGTCAGCTGAATATGTACGCAAAATGATGCTTCAATTTTGACCTCAGAAGTGTCGCAAGAACTTTGATTTTTCATATTTTCTTTATAAAGGTCGTGCTGAAGCGAGTGAAAATTAAACTTATTCTTCTCTTTAATTATACTAAGTATGATGGTATGATCCTGTAAGGACCATCTCGAACACTTTGGCATTAAAACATACCTACATTTAATTTCAATACGTATAATCAATAAAATCCAAACAAGACCGACAAGAAAGAAAAAATAAATAGATGCATATTTAAATGGAAAAGCTTAACAACAAAATTCGTAAGATTCGTAATGTTTACCCATTTTTACATAAAAGATTAACTGATTTCATCATAGAACGATATCTTGCGATTCTAGAACGAATCTCGTCGTTTGAAATATATATTTTCCACAATTTAAAGTCGTCAGTAGGAATGAAAAGAAATTTCGGATGCCGAAGGATTTTCATCATCTGCAAACAGGTCCAATCACTCAGAGAGTCGGCTTTGTATCGGTTCCCTGATTTCGTTTACCATTATGTCCAGAAGATCGCATTGTTTCTTTAGTTGTGTCTCAAACAGTTGAAGTTTTCGTAGGACGACCGATAGTTGTGAGGCATTGTCGCATTCGGAGGGAATTTCCGATAAATTTGAATCCACCGCTAAGGCGACATCATGCGACCCGAAGAAGAACATCTGTTAAATACAAGAAAGTCGTGCCAGGTTCATAAGGAAAAATCACATACATTATAGTGAGACCGCCGTGGGTCAGACGGCACGTAGGCCGCCAAGTTGCAGCGGTCTCTGGTCGCTCAGTTCCTCAAAATAACCAATTGCTTTACGTACCTCTGGAGTTTAGACAATAACACCTCAAAAAACGCCCTCTACCATTCCAAAAGTCAGCCCTATACAGATATCAGTTAAGCTTCCCGTTTACAAGCAGTATACTACGAAACATCGCGAGCAGTGGCTATACTTTAAACTGACTTAGCACAATAAATTGAAGGCGCTTAAATAGATCCCGCCTCATATCACTGAGACTACATTTTGCATTAATGTTAGAAAACTGAAAGCCACATCTTATATTTATCAGAATATGGTATACACGATAACATATTTCTGCATAAATTATTTTATTTTTGATACAGGCACTTGTATGGGACAACAGATGTTCCTTTTAATAATATTTCCATCGTTTTTGAGTTGAAAATTGTAGAATATGTTTCTTCTCCTCTCTATAGTGGCTTCATTTACAGAACGTAACAAACTCTGCAACAGCACATTACTGTTGATGGATCAGTGAATTTGAAATGGGAATAAATTTAGGAAAAAAATCAGATGTTGACGAATAACATGGGGCGACGAACACAATAGACTGTGTTGTGTTAAACACCAGGCATATAAACCGTACTCGTTCTTATTCACAGAAATGTGGTCAATTACCCTTTTTGGCGAATTGTGGTAATTGTTTCGGCCTCGCTATGGCGCCACCACTGATTGTTATGTGACGAACCACACTACTTTCAACTCATTTCAGAAATCAATCTTTCGTTGGTGGCGCTGTCACAGTGAAACGTCGATGCAAGCGTCCTCAGCCAAGTAGTCACTTATTCAACCCTTTCTTCGTAAAAATTTTAGTGATTTTGAATAAGTTTCTTAAACTAAACCCGATGAGAACCACCAGTGAATTCGTTAGAAGGGTGATGTAGATGTTTGCTCCTAATTTGGTTCGCAAGATGCAAAGCGTTATCGTCAACTTTGTTTTTAATTAATCGTGATAAGCTTATGTTTTTTGCACCAAAATCATATTTTACTATTTTACTTGGGCCTTTTGTATGGTTTTGTCTTTTGACACTCAACCGTTTTATTATCCCGATCAGGATCTGCAAAAGTTCTGTTTATCAGGCTTGTGGTTCACTTTTTAGGTTTCATGGTGGTCATTCTAATATTAATTTTGGAGAAATTGGCAAAAACGATACGTCGTATATACATGTATTAAAGTGTTATCGAAGTCTTCTGCAGATCAATACTGTTTGTTGAAAACTCGCGATCGATGTTTATCACATTGCAAACAAGACGCCACAGGTTTTTTTGCCGGTAAGTGGCATTGTAAAGCATTTCCTAAATATACTAGCAAAATGAACTCACAACTTCCTGGATTTCGGTTTGCATCCTCGCAATTCCGGAGACCGTTAGTCTCACAAAATCTCTGGACTCCCAGGTGGCGTTGCTGAGAAAGTGCTTGAAAATTTCCAGTCGATGATAATTGTGAGTAAAGGCTTGTCGCCACATATGAGTTAGACTATTGCCATTGCACAGTCGTTTCTGTGTGAAGAATATGGCAGAGGAAAGTATCTCTATTGAAACAGTTTAATTCCTTATATGTGTGTGTATGTATGTATGTATGTATGTATGTATGTATGTATGTATGTATGTATGTATGTATGTATGTATGTATGTATGTATGTATGTATGTATGTATGTATGTATGTATGTATGTATGTATGTATGTATGTATGTATGTATTTTTTTTTTATTCAGTCCATCATCCAACAGGCGTTAGCCCAATTACAGGATGAGGTAATAACCCACTAACTCCCCCAATGGAGCACTGAGGAGTAAAGTGCCTTGCTCAAGGGCACAACACCGTGCTGGAGTCTCGAACTCACCATCCTCCGACAGTGGGTCCGTTACTCTGGACCTACCGGGTCTTGAACTGGGTCTCGAACTCACCACCCTCTGACAGTGAATCCGTTACCCTAACCAGGTAGGTAGGTAGGTAGGTAGGTAGGTAGGTAGGTAGGTAGGTAGGTAGGTAGGTAGGTAGGTAGGTAGGTAGGTAGGTAGTAGGTAGGTAGGTAGGTAGGTAGGTAGGTAGGTAGGTAGGTAGGTAGGTAGGTAGGTAGGTAGGTAGGTAGGTAGGTATGTATGTATGTATGTATGTATGTATGTATGTATGTAGGTAGGTAGGTAGGTAGGTAGGTAGGTAGGTAGGTAGGTATGAGTACTTACCTGTGTGCGTATTCACGGATACCCACATACAGGCAATTACTCATAGAAAATAATGCTATTTCTTGTTTAGCGAAACTATCTGTATATCTTTAAAATAATGCGCATGCTCTTGTTTGTCTTTACGTGATGAGTTAATGAATAAAAGTTTAGGGACCAATGAATAAATCCTGAGAACTGAAAGTGTAATTTTACCAACTGTGACGTAAATAAATACAACCCTGTGTAAGTTCAAAGTTCAAGATGCTAGGATTTCATGTTTTGATTCATTTGCGCAAACTTTTATTCTTTGCTTGATACTAAAATTCACTCAGTATTAACGTCAGATGGCGAAAAACGTAGAGTCAACGGACAGACAATTAATGAAAATGCTACGATCTTACCTGCAATTCAAAGACGTGTGCTCTGCCCCTGGGACGTTCGTTCAGCCGTGCAAACCAGCAGCAGTCATGGCAGTGACAGTGACCGCCAAGAGGAGCTTCGTTATCGGCAATTTCCGGAAATTCGTCTTCCTACAGATACATACGAATTTACAGAAATGTCGACACGGCGTACATCGAAAGTAGCGCTCTCCGATTATCTTTCTATTATTGTTTCGTTTTGTTTCGAAACAAACACAAGAGAAGGAAAGTTGAGTACTTGAAAAGATTATTATTAATATTCATATCTATTTATGCCAACAAAAAAGTAAATTGATATTCGATCGAATCTATGTAATCAATTTGACTAGACAGAAGACTACTGAGTCCATGGTTAGCCACGGGACAATTCAAAGTCATTCCCAAGGATATGCTCGTATTCGTCACTGTACCTAAAGCGCCCTCAACCAAAGCGCTGATCAGTACCATAAGAAATTTTTTTCACGTGTATCATACATTTACATATTTTTGAAACTATGGACATAGAAGTAAATACCGCTTTGTGAATTCGGAAGCTTTAAAAACTCCATCAGTGGAATTTGTTCTGGCTGTAGACGATGTGGCTATAAAATGCTGTCTCGTAACTTACTAAAGAACCAAGGGCATCATGGGTGATTTCTTGTAGGTGTACAGCCAGCTGAGACAGGGTGTACACATTGTCGGCCAGTGAAAAGTTCGCGCCGAGTGCAGCTTCTCGCTCGGTGACACACGCAAACGACCTTGGCTGGCAGAGTGCTAAGCCCCAAATGGATAGTATAAATGTCGGCCCTGTAATCGTACAAATATGATGTCAAGATCATTCACATATAAACAGCGCGTAAATGTATAGCTCAATGTGAGAGAGTCAATGCCATTGCCGCTAACGATTCCATTAAACACGACTGTGCAACGTGGATAGTTAATGTTTCCTAGCACGACAATAAATGAGTTGTGTTCGTTTCATGAATGCATAGTAACTTGTTGACCATGGAAATTTTGACATAAGAGAAACAACTGATGTCATCAAATTTAGATAATAAGTTATGTACCGCAGCCGTGGTAAACTCCTTATTTCCCTTCTTAAAGCAAGAAGGCTGACCTACATGTATATAAAGGATCTGACTTTCCTTGTAAATCGTGTATTTAACCAGACCAGGATCTATGGATTTAATGTCATCCCAGCATCTTTCATGATGTTAGACCCTTAATTTGTCTATTTTACTTTCCGTTCAATGAGCGTTGAGTCACAAAAAGTGATGAAAATCTAACAATATACCACATTCATATGTCCCCTTTACCATCCGCGTTCTTTTACTTTCTAATATAAAATTTGCAAAACGTTGATCAAAGGAAATGTGCCCTGGAAACTTGGTGCTATACATGTAGACAGTAACTTTTGACGACAAAAAAGATAATTCATAGTTGTAACAAACAGATCACGCAGCCGATGGCAACTTACATTATATGAAGTGAGATAGTAAAATAGGCCGTGTGCTAAAGGTTATTTTTCTTCATTTTTAGCTTCCAGGAGAAATCTGCATTATCGCGAAGCAGCCATATTATTCCAGCAATACTTTTACGGAGCGAAATTGGCACGGTTTCCATGGGAAATAAAAGTGATCAATGATATTTGAAAAGAGTTGCTATAGAGAAGGACTTACCAATAAGAAATCGTACCATATTTTGCATTCCAATTTCAAAAGTTGATTATATTAGAACGAGCTTGAGTCTCTGCCTTGCAGTTACCAAAACCGTTAATACGAAACTACCTTTTTCAAAAATTTTCGCTTTTTATATAATACAGAGAAAGCGAAGGAAATTCAATTACTCGTCTCTGGAAAGTTTTAAATAGCGACATGACCAAAGTATTTTCTCTGCAAATAATTTCAGTCATTTACAAAAAAAATACCATATCAGCTGTTTTCTTTTAAATAGCAATTAGCAACATCGGAAAAAAACAACCTACGAATTCGGCTCAAATGTCCAAGTTTTGAAGATATTTTTCTGTGATTGGACAATCGAAACGCGTGTCACATTTCTCTCAGCTAAATAGAGAGCGGAGTACGAAATTTACCTGTTCCCACGTATCATGTCTGGTATACACATCCGCTTCTGAGACTGAATGGCACTGCAGTAAACCAAGTGTCTAAGTATTTAAAGGAAATTTAAGTTGTCCATTTATACGTGACTTTGCTTGGTCGCTGATTTTACATGTGGATAGAGGTGAATTACAATTCACAGAATGATATTTGCTGTTTATCCTTCTTTCTAGAATTGGTAGTTCAAAATTTCCACGTTTATTTCGATACTTGACCGAATGCATTGTCCAACTCATCAAGTAAGCGTTTTAGTGCGACGTGGCTTTTCTTCTTATGTTACACTCAGACTCCGAAGTCAGTATGCGACTTAGTTTAACCTTTTCACCACAATGGTTTAACCCCAAGCCCATTTTATTAATTGTGATTGTGGACCTATTTACTGGGGATTGGGGGTGAACAGGTTGAACAGGTGAACTGTGTGATTGTAGTTCCTTCATGGCACTCATCAACATCTCTAAGCTTGGGAAAAACAATTTTACAAAGTTACGTCTATAAGCTTTTTTCAAAGGACCATGTTTACAGGAAAGAGTACCATAACGTTCGTATCCCAAATTATGATGACCCATGTATTCTGCTGTTTAGATATTTTCTCATTTTCTTAATATTCTTGACCTGAAAGCCTTGAATATTTTACTTGTGTGAGTTTGCAGGTTTCACTGTCCCGTGACCCACGCGAAATTCACGTTCTGGGCGTTTGCGTATGGGAACATGCCAGGATTTGGCAAACTCGATGGTGACGTATATGTACGTATACCGACCTTCCTCTGCCTCCCCCAACTGGAGGTCCCGTCGCTGTGATGTCAGTTTTCAAGTGTACAATGCGTCACAAAATGGACCAGCAATTTTAGCCTTATCGAATTGTGCGGTGACATATTACCTCCGCCCAACTGGGTATCTGATACCACATAGACAAATAAAAGAAACTTTCTTGGTATGTAAGATTATCTGCAGTATCAAATACTATATGGTAGTCAACCTTTTTTGGCACACTTCATTGAATTATACGTTTATTTTTTTAGTTTTCTGTATTTCCATTCCATAAGGTGTGGAAGTGTGTATCATCGTGCGTTGTGACATACGTTGTGGAATGGTCTGATGTAATGCGGTGCCGTGTACGGTGTTTTTCTGTTGCATTGTATTGCAATGTGTTGGTTGTGCCGAGTGCTGTGGTCTAGTCTAGTCTGGTCTGCTTTAGTACATGCATATGGTATGACATGATAAATTATGCTGTGGCACAGTACACGTACATGGTATCGGTGTTTGATTTCCTATGCTAGAATGCTCCTCGGGGACGCTCAAACTGTTTACAATACATGTTTTATCTACCACTTGTTGGGGCTCATGTTGAACCTCATGGTAAAGATAAACAATTCACCGGCTTATTTTGCAAAAATCGAACATTGCATTTACCCCTGTAGAGTTAACACAGGGATGGCGGTTATTTTGAATTTCAAGCGGCGGAAAATTTTGGGTAATTTGTTTCTCAGGTACCAGTGACCGCTGATTGTTATTTTTGATTTCGAAAAAGAATGGTTTAAGTTTTCCAAAGTTTAAGTCTTTCAATTTCGAGGTATGTACTTCCTTAAAGGAGAGCTTTTGAGTACTTGGACGGGAACGCAGACCCGTGCCCCAAGACTTTGGGAGATGTTTGCCAAGCTGAAATCAGATTTTAAAAAATTACTGGAAAAGGTGTCTTTAAATTGGGAGATCCATAATGGAAGGAGATAAAGCATACAGAGGGTGAGGGAATTAGTTTAATTTGCTCTCTCACAAGGTGGAAACACGGCATTATTTGCAACGATACCTCTGGCAGTAACACTTAACCTTCATGGTGGGATTTGTAGCCCGTCAATCACGTTTAGCCTTCGTTGTAATTGATCATGTAGGCGGAGGGAAATGGCAGTAGTTCAAAGCCACGCTTCACTGGTCAGAAGACATTTTGTGTAAAAGACTGAAGCTCGGCAAGAACCTCACAGTAAAAGACTGAAACAAAATATATTTTGGGTAATCGTACGCCGCATCTCTTCAGAACATGTGCGTTTTGTAAATTCAACAGAAGCTTGCAGTGCTGTAGAATTCCCGAACATATGGTTAGCACACAACCAAAACAGTTCGCGATATGGTATCTAATTTAGTGAAATCAAGAGACTGCAAATGAGGAGCTGCCTTCCTTTCATACCTCATGAAATTTTAAAAAGGAAAAGGTAGTCAGTCAGTGCAGAAAGAAAGAAAAGAAAGAAGCTCCGCTGTAGTAGTGTGGACCTGAAGTGGCTAAAAGAACAATGCCAGATATAAAAATCATCATCTAAGCACTTTTATGACATATCAGGACCAGAAACAAATACGCAATGATGATGCCATATCTTTTGCTATTTTCCGACTGTTTGCAATTATAACACAAAGAGAGAATTATCAAAACCATATAGCAAAGCAGCCCTTCGCTTAATTGATGAGAAATTTAATTTCAAAAAGAAAAAGTTTAAGAGAAAGAAAAAGCTATCAGTAATGTATAGAGGACCTCATTATTACTTGTCCAACCATGCGATATGCTCTCCAGGAACTTTCTGACATCGAAGTGTCTACACCTCTCACTCAGAATTTTTAAAGGGCAGATTATTAGTTTACTCGATCGAGATTAAATCACTTATGACAATTCAGACGACCACCAACACTCGTTTGTTTTATGTCTAACCCTCAACACATAGACCTCTATAGCTTGTCGTCTCTATAAGTACTGTCTGAATCCAGATTAATAATCAAGCAATAGTAATTAAAAGCAAGTTAGCACTTAGCGGCTCGTCTGATGGGATGTGAAATAGAACTTTCCATTGAATCTTCCATAGCATTTTGAAGGGATGCTGTAACTTGCAGATGGCACGCTTAACTGACCGATAGGATGTCCGTGTATACGACGATACGTACGTGTGCATCCATTAGGAAACGATTAAAACTATGTGATATGGCGGCAACTTAAAAATCTTGATGGATTAATACTGCTTACTTAACACACGCCTTGAAACGGAGGCGGAAAGTTTTGGAATTATTGCTCAAACCTCAAACTGTCCTTACATAAACTATTCGGCTGTTCTCTTGCACAATCGAGAATAAAAGTCGTAGGCAACCATGCACTGTTTGTGATTAGAGAAACAACATATAAGCCGATATTTGAAATATAAAAATGGCGTCTACACACCGTCACAGTGTTAACTCTCCGGTAAAATTAAAATTTTGGATCTTGGTATACACACAAGAAAAAAGAGACGATAAGAATTAATTTACTTCTGAAAGCTGGAAAATTCGTCCACACAAATAACAGACCAGCAAAGTATTGATAAAAGTTAGACTGTGACGAGACTGACTGACACTGTTCAGTTAGGAAAGTAGAAACACTCCATAATTTTTTTATCAAGAAATACTCGTCAGTTTTTTATTTCCGACTTTAGCTTTTTACAATTAATCCCGGGCCTCTAGAATGATGAATTTAAATGAAATTCCAGGGTCAGGTGATTTATCCAACAGAGATACACTGCACCGATCTTCTTCATTTTCTGTCCTTTTAACGGAAAATGTACAAAAAATACGACATGAAAAGACGATGATGTGAACGGAAATTCACCCTACAGCGACTTTACAAATGATACATTGCCCGCACTAATGTATTCGCTCTACACACAACCGATCTCGAATGGGAACCGTCGTACGGCTTCCCCGGGAAAGACCCTGTCTGCTCCCGTAAAACGGTAATTTCAATGTTATGAAAATGAATCGCTCTGGGCGCGAAAGACGCAGGGAAAACGTTCTTTCACGGCTCGCATCGCAGTGACGAAAATACATGTCGAGACGTCAGTAGATACTAATTACAGCAACAGTCCTCAATCCCTGGTTCTCAAATTAGCGCTTGTTGGTGTTGCCAGTCACGTAGTCCCTTGTTCTCCATAGAAAGCTGTGCACAGTCAACCAGTTTGTCAAAGAAAAAGCTGCTGATGAAAAATCTGCCCCTTTAAGCAACTTTTAAATGTAATAAAAGTACTAATCTCCCCCTCTCTGTTCGGAGGGCTATTCTGCAAGATTTCATTTTTTAAAATTTCCGTCTCAACAGAGTGTAAAATTCATCGCCATTGCAATCTACCTCAGTATCTCTCGGGGAATCAGTCCCCTACAAAGAAATATTTAACAGCTACAGTTTACGAGGTTGCCGTGTTTTATCTTTTCCATAATAAGTTGTACATCAGTAGTGACCTCGATGGCCTTCACTTCATGCCATTTCATTTTCTGTCATCACAGTATTGAGAAGCTTTCTGAGAAATAAATCAACATGACCGGATTCATTCCGAGAAAGAAGACTGAAAAGGGTAAAAAATGAGAAAAGACAACCATCTTTCTATTATTTTGCCTTCGGGTTTTAGTCGATTTTAAAAACGTTCTTTTGGCAGTGACATACCCTCATACAGCTTTCCATCGCCCTGTAAAGTGACTGTCTCCGATTGAAGAAAGTGCATCTTGAATTGCTCTTTTTCGATTTCTTTGCTACGAAGTGGTAGTCAATTTCTTCAACTAAGTTCAGAGAGAGAGAGAGAGAGAGAGAGAGAGAGAGAGAGAGAGAGAGAGAGAGAGAGAGGAGAGAGAGAGAGAGAGAGAGAGAGAGAGAGAGAGAGAGAGAGAGACAGACAGACAGACAGACAGACAGACAGACAGACAGACAGACAGAAAGACAGACAGACAGACAGACGGACAGACGGACAGACAGAGAAGTGCAGCATTTATTTTGGAAATCGGCGATTGCGTATTTAAATAACTGGCACTTCCAATCTGATCAGCTTACCAGTGGAATACTGTTTTGAGCCACAATCCTGCCCCCAACTAAGTTATAGAAGTAACAGACAGAACATCGTTATGACTATAAAGACGGTAAAATCGTCCCTCTCAGTTTGAGTCGACAAATTCACAAATGCAGCCCCCCTCTCGTTCTCTGTCTCTCTCTGTCTCTCTCTGTCTCTCTCTGTCTCTCTCTCTCTCTCTCTCTTCTCTCTCTCTCTCTCTCTCTCTCTCTCTCTCTCTCTCAAATACTGTTTCAAAAATTTCCCTGCCACAACTTTGTCAAAGTTCACTTCATCTCATCTGCGCTTTACTCTGTACAACCGTCTCTGATTGTTACTCTCCTGCGATATTCTTTACACTGTAACACGATGATACTAGTTGTCTTTCTATCTGTCCGGTGTGTTAAAAAGGAAAACTTTTCACTTGTTTTGTATGAGTGCCGAGGCAGGCTGTTACATGGATTGGCAAATGCTTGTATAGGACCTCTATTCACTGCACAAGGCTATTGACATATAGAAGGATTGAAGCCCTCTCCGTACCAGAGCTCTTGTGAAGTTTCCGACGATTAGTAAGAGATTACTTTTAGGGAAGAAATATACATGTGTGCAAATTATGTCGACTTATAATCGTCATGCATCGTCAGAGTCGTAAATACTTCAACGTACAATCAACCCATCCTTTTATCCCTTCCATGTATTTCATCCTCCATCTGTTTTTTGCCATCTAGCTCTTCAATCTTTCTCCTCTCTCCTCTTTCCCATCCCCTCTGTCTGTCTGTCTGTCTGACAGTGTCTGTCTCTAGCCTCTCTCTCTCTCTCTCTCTCTCTCTCTCTCTCTCTCTCTCTCTCTCTCTCTCTCTCTCTCTCTCTCAGTCTATCTCGGTTGCTTTTGTCTTTCTCTCTCCGCTCACGTCCCGTCTTCCATTACACTGTATGCTCCTTAAACCGTCGAAAATCAAAACTTGTGGAATAAAAGCACCGAGGACATCGAAATAAAGAAACACTGTCGATTTTATTTATCCCATTCTCCGTAAATTATCAAGGCAAAACTCAAAGTTGTGTATGAGAACAACGCCTACAATTATCGAAATTTGTGTTTGTCAGAAATTTCTGTAATTTTCTCAAAGATACTTATCTCTTGACTTAACAAAAAGGTAGTAAATGAATTACAAGTGGACTAATTAATAAAACATGTACGATTAATATTCACGGTAATATCGTTTAAACCACAGACTGACGGGTATGATAATCGGAAACAGTGGGTAAGACACGACGTCTGTCTCCGCAAACGTTGGAATTGTTATATCAAGTTAATTATATTGTTAAACGCGTCATTCTACTGGCAAGTTTCCCAAATCAAGGTGCAATATTGCAAGTGATAAAACTACTTCTCATTGTAAGACATCAACGGGATGCTTCAAGTGGTAGTGTCGACAGTTTCTCTGGAATCAAATTAATTCACACGACGATTGTACATCAACTTTTACATTAATCTTTATTTGAAACTGCTTTCAGCGAGAATATGAGCAACAGTTCACCTGCATGTCTTTGGAAAGTTAAAGTGTCAAGTAATTGAGCACATTTTGTGTACAGGCATTGCAAGAGTATCCTTCTCTCAATACCTTGATGAGACTCGTCACAATATTGCTCAGTAAAGCCAAAGTTGAGATTTAAAGAATGCAAAATCAATCCAAATTATTTCAGTAACTTACAAACTAGTGTACAGGTCTCCTCGCTATATGTTTACAAAGTGCACATCATGATCACTACAGTTTCAAATACATGTATGTTTTAAGAGTAGACATTTGAAAGTATCAGAGTTGCCTATTGTAAGTTTTAGGGTTATTATCACTGTCGATATCGAACAGAGCAGTTTTATAACAGAGAAATATATTAACTCACAGGCCTTAATAGATTTGGATACAACTCTGACACAAAGGAACAATAATAGGCCTCAAATCATAGAAATATTATTCTAATCGGTTTCTGGACGGGGACACTCAACTTTCATACCAACTTTTAAAATCGCTCCAACCTCTGTTACATTGAGTCTATGCTTAAAGTAATCGTTCAACAGGTTTAGTTGTAAATAATAACTTGGTATAGACTACTAAACCCACTTGCAGTGTTCTTTGATTGCTCATAAGTGAGACAAGTCACCGTTCTTTGATCGACAAATCAACAATCACTTCTAATGTGGCTGAAGAACTCAAACACGTGTACGGTTACCATGGAAATTTGCTCTCTACTAAATGTGATATTTCACTATTGTGTATTTGAATAAGTACTAAAGTGTTATACTCGGTAACAAAGGCACTTTTGGCGTACCACCGCGGACAAGCCACTCAATTATGGTTCGGGCGTCCTAAGTTATGAAGATCTTGCATTAAAACTATTTTCAAATGTGCAGAAACACGCTAGAAGTTATCGCGAATCGCCCTTTAAACGGCTGCGACGTTTGAAACTTTACAATCATCAGTAAGAGCCGGTTGAGTCGAGATTTGCAGTGATTAAATGTATCAAGATAGAGCACATACTTAACAGACCCCGTAACATAAACCAGTATTTGATTATGTATATATATATATATATATATATATATATATATATATATATATATATATGAATGAATGAATGAATGAATGAATGAATGAATGAATGAATGAGAGCTGATGTGAATGAGTATTTTTTGACGGCTACCGTATAATTCGGGAAGATAATGATAAATGCAGAAAAATTCAAATGCACAAGTACTCAAGACATTTCACAAACTTGATCATTCAAACTATAAGGTTACAATTGGTAAAATCTAAGTAAGGCACTTGCGCGTCACATATAAGATTTGGATAACTGGTAATATTTTGCAATCATCAGAGAAAATAGTGCATCGAAAACCACGCATTTGTAAGGCTAATTTAATTCGGTCGATAGAGAGTGATTTTTGCAATCTGCCAATGAATTTTCCAGTGAAAACTACTCTTGACTAGAGAATTTAGAGAAAGTGAAACGCTTTAGTCCATGGACTGAGGGTGATTACAAATAACAGTCAGCAAAATGTTCTTTTGGCCAATTATTACACCAACTCCATATCACAAGTACAAATCACAGATAGATATGTTTGGTCGTTACAACAACCAGAGAACCTCAAAAAGGTCTGCTGTTCTATGCAGTTACATAAATTCTGCTTTCCTAAAAATAGATGAAGAATTCTTCTGAAAATCAACGCTTATACAATTTGTTGTCACTGTGGTACTTGCAACACTGAGGCATTACAATTCAAAAAATCAGATTTACTTTCCAACAGTTTCTTTCTTCCGTTATGTTTATATCTTGAATTCACCCTGCTATAACGTTGAAGATGAATTTTCTTTTTGAATAATATATGTGTCAATAAGTGCCCTATACCAGCAAACCCAAAAATGTTTACTCAAATATTATCTCCAATATCTTTAAGATGAAAGACTGCCTTTGATACAACTTTTTAATCTAATCTTAAACACCAATAGAATGATAAAAAATCATACATATTCAATTCTGTTTTCAAAGAGACTTTTTCGCCTGTGAAAGGAAAGTCGCACTGAAAGCTCGATGTTATCAAATGTGCTATGTTCTAATATAAAGCATAGCAACCTTCAAAGTGTTCTTCAAAGACGTGAAAGTATATGATAACCTTCAACAGATAAAGTTTGAATTCTCTTAAAATCACAAAAGTCTCTACCATTTGCAGGGCCTTGCTCTTGGCCGTGTCGAAAGTTCCCTTGGCCAATTGCTCCAGGATGAAATCTTCGTCGGCGATGTTTTCACAAATGGCGTCAGCGGACAGTTTTCGCCTTTGTCTCTTCCCGGTCTCGGTTTGAGCCGAGGCATTTGCGCTCTCGTGGACGTCCACCTTAATGTGATCGACGTAGACGTTGGCGTTCGCGCCCTTGACTTTGATGTCTTCTTCGTCATCGTCTTCCGATTCTGCTGAAGTCATTGTTCCGTCATGCTCGCTACTTGTTGAATTGTCGGCTGCGTATTGGTCGTAATCACACACTTGCCCCTGCAAGTAATGTAGAGTATATAATATTGAACACCTAAGACAGTGGAGGTAATGTTAAGAACAAACAAACAAGTTTCCAGAGGACAGTCAGATCCTAATTTCTCGTTGTATTTTATCGCTGATTCAGATATGAAAAAAGCGGAAAAAAATTAGTTATTCAGCATTAATTTATTCTTGAAAGTCTGACTTTGTATTTCATAAGAATAAGTGAAAAACACCAACTTGTCTATTTGGGTTCGCTCATTTACTTTTCATTCAATATTCTTTTCCAAAAAAAGAGAGATATCTAATCTAACATAACGTTCCCTATCTATCTATCTATCTATCTATCTATCTATCTATCTATCTATCTATCTATCTATCTATCTATCTATCTATCTATCTATCTATCTATCTATCTATCTATCTATCTATCTATCTATCTATCTATCTATCTATCTATTCTCGTGAGCCCTAAATAATTTTTGGCGTCTTTGCTAGTGTACATGGCCGCAGGCAGACATTTTGTAAGGAGAAAAAAATCATTTTTGCTTGAAAGTGAGTGACAGTGACATTGGTCACTGAGAAGAGACTTCACTTAATATGGTCGTTTTGTGTAGAGGCAATCAAACCTTTCTAATTATACCAACAAAAATACCGGTCGTAAGGTTGTGTATGGGTATGAAAAATAGCCAATTGCTTGCCTTTATGCTCGATACAGTGATTTTTTATTTGTCAGATCACGGTTATATGCACATCACATCACAAACGCCCTGTTGCTCATTGAGGCAGCTAGGTCAAATGGACAAAATGTCGACTTACAAGATCGCCGACCAGGTGCAGGAGGTGGCACGTGTGTTTAAGGATACACATAAAGTCATGTTGCAAGTGTTGGTCGGTGCCGTTGTTCACGGCTTCGAATGCCCACGTCCCGAAGAGGTGCTTCACAAATATTTTGACGATTAGTCGTGTTTCAAGCAGCATGATGGGCCAGTCCCTGTATTTCTATGAAAACAAAAAAGAAACGAATTGCAGTTGTTAAAAACATTTTCCGCATTTGATTTACACACCCTGCCTTGTCTAATTGCAAAGATTCAGAAAACATTCGCTCTTAGACTCTCGAAGGTCGTGGAAATATTATATTTCGATCACAATAAGGTATGGCAGTATACTGTTCTGCATTTTCCATTTGTTCCTGACAGTTGTTTTCCCTTTGGAGACGAATTTAACACAACCCTGTTCCCCATGGATGCTTCGAGCTCTCTTTGGTCAGCTATCTTTTACTTCAATGCCCCTACGTTGCTGTCTCCTCTTTCAAGGTAGAATGAACTGCGGAACACATTTTGGCATGGTATAAACCGTACTACGCTGAGACAAGATTGGCCAGTTTAATAATAGCCCAAGCATTAAATCTCACTTGGCTGACTTGTGCTTTCAATAAAGCCCGGAGTTTCGTTTAAGAGTGCACGACACCATACAGGCTAAAGACTATTTACTATTAATTCTCTCCCCCACAGCTCTGATGAAATGTCAAAATCATTCGCGTTGTTGCAGTCTTCTTGAGTGACAGAATGCGTCTTTTTTCAGTTGTCTAGCGTATGTATTAAAAATAAATCATGTTCTTCATGATTTGAAGTACTCACCACTAGATACTCTACATCTGCACGGGGATTGGATATGCGAGGCAGTCCTTCAATCGTTAGACTTGTTTCTAGGCTAACATTTCCGAAGCGTTCGCCAATCTGAAGTAAAAATATTAAAAAATTAAAACGAAGTCACCGATGAGCTCTCAGTTCACACCTCTTCTGATCAAGACAGTGTTATGCGGAAAGTATGACACTGCGATTTATCGAGTGAATGTAATTTTTGTGCAACAAGTCTGGCGGTATAAATGATTTCTAAAGTCTTTTTGATACTTCATCATGTGCGTTTATCGTCGCATTCATCGGTGCTGTATTAGTGCCTAGCAACTTCGGTGTGACACCACGACACACGTTGTATCAACCTTTGATACATACATCGGGCCGGCCAGTCCATGAACTTCTTTCGATACCCCACTTAAGCGACCTTGGATTAGGTACTATCGGCGGATTGACAGCAAGAGTGATGTACATAGGTAATACACATCCATGAAACAACCCCGGCTGTATAATACAGATTGCATTCAATTGTACTTCTATGGTTACTCCACCATAATGGACCATAGATAATGAGAGAGACCCAGACTGAGAGATAAAGCGGCATGTCCTAAGATATTTTTTTGGAAGCTGACGTCGGTAGGGAATTAATTTGCTCTAAGCTGCAAAACTTCGGAAGAAGTTCGAAGGTAAAGGTAATATCTGCAAGAATTTTTTTACCGCATTCTCAAAGGAAAACACCTTATTGGATTTTCACAGTTAAAAAACTCATTGTAATTGTCGACTTACGTAATGTTGGAAGGTGGCTATGGCACCTTTGCTGATGGACTTTGCCGATTTTCCTATCTTTTCACCAAGTTTTAAAGCACGCTCATTTTCACTGGTTACTGTTTCAGAGAAAAATATATTTTCCTCGTCTCCTCGAGTCCTCTTTGCGGGTTCCTCTCGGGTGTTCCATTTATTGAAGCAAGTGTAACTCGGTGTGCTTGGCGAAACAGCGAAGAAGAGCGCCATTATCAGCAACAGTTGCGTCAAGAGTGCCATGTGAAAGCTGTTGTTTCGCCTTGCTGAGAGAGAGAGAGAGAGAGAGAGAGAGAGAGAGAGAGAGAGAGAGAGAGAGAGAGAGAGAGAGAGAGAGAGAGAGAATGAGAGAGAGAGAGAGAGAGAGAGAGATGAGAGAGAGAGAGAGGAGAGAGAGAGAGGAGAGAGAGAGAGAGAGAGAGAGAGAGAGAGAGAGAGAGAGAGGAGAGAGAGAGAGAGAGGAGGAGAGAGAGAGAGAGAGAGAGAGAGGAGAGAGAGAGAGAGGAGAGAGAGAGAGAGAGAGAGAGAGAGAGATTTAAACTGTCATGAATTCTAAAGGTTTTGGGTGGTACTTTTTGCAGGAAATGTTAACATATAATCGATTATTAATATACATTGTTTAAGAAGATTACATTGTTCAATCAGTAATGTTGGCGGGCCAACTCCCTCGATGTTTTAGCTATATAACTGTGTGCTGGATGGATGTGTTTGGACTGGTGCGAATGTTTTAATCTTAGAATTATATTTTTACATTACTGAAAATCTAAAGTCAAACTGTGCAAGAGTACCGAGCGGTCATTTTAGTATGACTTAAAATTGCTTCAAAGTGCAATTTCCCCTGTTTCTGTGTTCTCATTCATTCAGACTTCATGCTTTAAGAAATGGCAAACAAAACTTTACTGATACTATAGATCTATCGTTGATATTTTTTAATTTTTTATTTTAACACGATTGGAACTAATTTGGGATAATTGGATCTTCATATATTTTAAATTTCTTTAAAGTGTTAGGTGCCGTATAGCTGAATGTTGCAGTATTACAAATTACTCACAAAAACAAGAGTGTAACTTAAAAAGAAAAGCAAATTAGTTTTCATTTGCAGATTAAACCGACATTATTTCACCATCCAATTATTCCAAATTAGTTCAAAACGTGTTGTCTACAACATTTGATGTTCCATTATTTTGTGCAAGAAACTTCGCGCACTTTCGTCTTATCCTGCTTAAAATATGACAGTTATCGCCTTGTGACCGAAACTTGTCGTTACAATTTACACGGACAACTGTTTTGGCAGGTTTAAGCTTGGCGAATGGTCATGACTTTTGGGACGGGAACGAAGATACTGAAAAGATACTGAACATCTAACCGATACATCTTACAGAGCTCACATAGACTGCCCCTTGATGACAATCCTTTACTCAGCGACGGGTGAAAGAAACTTTCCCGATCAAATTGAGACATCGAAATGGTTTTGATAATGGGCATACTTTCCAGCCTAATGTTCACGTAATGGAAGCCTAAATATATTCGATGGACTCAACAAATGCTGCATGGGGGCACTCCGAGATACACGCACAAATATAAACACTCTTCATTTACACAAATAAGGTTCATTCTACTCAAAAAGTCTCAGTCTGACCCGTTTACAGCAGTTTTTACAATAAATTTGCGCATCTTAGTTTGAAGAATTCCCTTTCCGAATGAAACTCTGTCTTTTTCCTGACTTTTGATACGACGTTTTGGAAGTGTACACCGGCGTGGAATCACGATTTTTTTCGTTTATAAGCATTATTCCTTTTATTTCAAAGTTGAGCTGCATCACCGAAACATTGCATGATATAGAATGTAAGTATCCACAAGATACACAGAAAATGGCGAGATGTTCTTGCTTCTAAAGCTAGATGTGCATCAAGTATTACTGACTTCTTTCAAACAACCAGTCTGCAATATTACGAGAGTGTTTTAGATCGCGACCACTTTTAATGGCATATTTCCTAGAATTTTGAAATATTTTTACTCACCTATTTCCAGGAACGTCAAATTGAGACAGAACTAGGAGGAAGGAATCGACACAGAATCAGGAGAAAGGAGAGACAGTCCTTTCTGTCGAATTCTTACGCGACGTGAGGTTCTTTCGGATACACTGACTTAAAATATGTCGTTGGCGAACTTCTAGTACCGACAGCTCATATTTTTGCAGCATTGGTCATCTGTCGCCAACACGCTTCTGACATGAATCACAGCCGCTTTCCAACTTCTATATGGGGGCGACTTTCTTTTCATATTAGCCGACAATTTAAAGTTTTCTTTGATTTTTATTATTTCAGGCTATGCATGTGACCGGGCGGCATTTTGCTAAAGTGTCTGTGTACTGCCCTTTACCAGGGCAGAGATACGCACTGGTAATGGAGACACCCCCACAAGATGAGCTTTCGTCAGCATGACGTTAAAGTCCATGCCGGGCTTCTTCGCGATCAACATTTTCCATCGTTACTTTCTTTCCCATTGATTGCTACATCTAGGACACTGAAACGTGTCTTCGGACCTTGGAACAGACAGCGGAACGAGAACAAAGACTCGTGAAGACAGTGAAAAAAGTCAACAATATTCACTAAAATAATTTGGAACGTATTGTTCAGAGTATGTATGTATGTATGTATGTATGTATGTATGTATGTATGTATGTATGTATGTATGTATGTATGTATGTATGTATGTATGTATGAGATACACATGTATATGTCCATACATATATGTGCACACACACACCTACACACACACACACATACACACACACACATACACACACACACACACATATATATATATATATATATATATATATATATATATATATATAAACATTCATTCATACATACATACATACATACATACATACATACATACATACATACATACATACATACATACATACATACATACATACATACATACATACATACATACATACATACATACATACATACATACATATTGCCTGATTTTCATGTTCACCCGTCTCATGATAAATGACGTAACCATAGAGAATGTTTTTTCTATATGAAGTCTGATACTATAGAGAGAAGTTTACGAAACGGATGAATACGTATGAAATCTAATTTTATTCTACTTATTATATCATTTCCATCCTAAACACAAGATTTAACTACATTAGACATCGCATGTATGCTGCCAGCACACTTTGTCTTCGTGGCGTCAAAGAAATAAAGACAAATATTTCACTGATACATCCTCTTTTTTAACAATTAATAAATAAATAAATTAATTAATTAATAAATTATAAATGATATGGTATGTCACAAATAGATAAACAAAGTATTATGACATTACAGTTGCGCATAAAAATGCGCTACAATTTCAGTGTAACACTGCACTCGTTTATTTTGAGTACTATCTTAAGATAATTTAGAATAGTGTCGTAAAATATTATGCAAAGGTAGTGAGATCAAAGAATGTGAACGAAGTCGTTGAAGGTCAAGTGAATGGCAAATAAACACTCAAAATAAATTTGCAATAAATATCGACAAATGACATAAATAAGATCATATTTTCACTACACTATCTATCTCCGTATCATGAATTGACCGAAGGAAAGCTAGTTGAAAGCAAACTACAAGAAAAATGTTCTATGCATTGACGCCATAAGCGACGTCACCATCTTAATTTGATCAACCCATGGAAAGATTAGATGCTTTGTATGTAAATTTCTACTTAACTGGAAAAACCACCAAGTCAGTGATTAGATAATAAGCATTCCGAATACTGACTGTTTGGAAATAAACATTTTTCAACACATGGTGTCCCAGTCAGGGAAATTGTGCTCAAAAGCTTCCAGGCGAATTTTTATGTTGGTAATCAGCATCGTGAAGTAGTTTAGAACGGTCCTGTTTTCCAGCAGTACGTTTACCCTAGTGTCATCGTCAACATCGTCGTCTGCTTCCGCATCCTCGGAAGAATAATCTTCGTCGTCTTCATCACTGTCGTCATCAGTCGTGTCGGTTTCGTCCATTGGTTCGACCAAATCCGTGATTCTGTACATTAAAATCTGTAATGGACAGCAGAGAATGAAAATGTAATTGTAGTCATATACATGATTACTTTACATACGGGAGAGTAACCATGTCAATATTCAAAAGTATGCAGTATTGAAGTTTTTAAAAAATTCCTTTTTATGATCAAGGCTGATTTTCCTCCTACAAACACGAAATTACAGCACAAACTTTCAATATTTGACGACGCTACTCATGTGCTGCTGCTTGTTAACACTTCGCCTCTGCTGAACACGATTTTAAAAAAAGCCAACAGTTTAAAAACTGAGTTTCTGTCTTTGAGAAAATTGCACAATAACACTTACAAACTGGTCGAGTAACCCTTCTAACTCTATCATTTGATCCAAAGATTTCTGTAGATCATCAGCAATGATGGCAGAGGCCTGGTCTGATTGGCTTTGCTCCCAGCCCCTGATACCAAGGATGGGACGTCTGAACTGCTCCAATGCTGTCCTACACTCCTGGATTACATTAAGCCAATCTCCCCTGTCCTGTTTTAAGATTCATATTTTTCAAACAAAGGATTAATTGATACAGAAGTTATGGGTATCATCTCTTCAGACTGTCAGAGAGAGAGAGAGAGAGAGAGAGAGAGAGAGAGAGAGAGAGAGAGAGAGAGAGAGAGAGAGAGAGAGAGAGAGGAGAGAGAGAGAGAGAGAGAGGGAGAGCGAGAGAGAGGGGGGCACGCAAGTAATCAAAGGCACGTGGAACTCAAACTTTGTTGAAGGAACTCTTAAACCCTTGTCTCTCAAAAATAGAATTCAGGGATTACCGGAAATTTTGGAACTAGAGAAACAGGTAACTTAGTAGTATACTTTACCGATATTTGAAATTCAGACAGTTAACATCCCTACATTAACTCTATGGGGTAAACTAAATGTTTAATTTTCACGATAAAAAAACAAGACATTGAAAACTTATAAAGTCCGCAAGCTTCCAAATGATTCCACAAAACTACATACGAGCTAAGTATGGTCATCTTTTAAGAGTCCAAATGTCTGTCCCCTAGACCCGAGGTGCATGCTACATGTGAGATGAAATTACCAGATATGAACCGAAAATGCTCACGTGTTTCATTATATATTGCAGTTGTGTGTAAATTTAAACTTTTGCCACATATTTGCAACTTCATTGACAGTGTTATGATCAACATCATGAACAACATTCACCACAGATTAATGCCCAAGGTCATTAGGTATACAAAGGTGTAACGCATAGTAGTTGAAAAAATACGAAATTTTTGTGACTGCTATCATTTTCTCACCACTTTATATAACAAGTGTAATTGCCTTTGGTCAGGTCCTTCGAGCCATATATGTAAAACTGTGAAAGCTCATTAGATATGCAAATTTTAAATTAGCTGACATGAAAATGCAAAATGACTTTCAATATTGTTTTAACCTGATATGATCAATGTACATAGCATGTTTCACCAACTTTGAGCAAGTTAATCCAGGTATATATCCCTGAAATTTCATTAAATATGCAAGTTAGGAATTGGCTGAAATAAAAATGCTTAATAACTTTCAATGATGTTGTATCATAGTATCTTCAATGTACATAGCAAGTTTCATTAACTTTGGTCGAGTCAATTCAGATATATATCCCTAATAAGAAAAGTTGACTAAATATGCAAATTAGCATTGGCTGAAGTGAAAATGCTGAATGACTTTCAAGAATGTTAAATCATAGTATCTTCAATATACATACCAAGTTTCGTTAATTTTGATCAAGTCAATTCAGATATATATCGTGAATTAGGAAAGTTCGTTACATATTAAATATGCAAATTAGCAATTATCTCTCATGTCACTCCTTTACAACTTTTTACGGCTGATATATCCTGGTGTGATCAACATTTGTAGCAAATCTCATCAAATTGTGTGCAGTCTTTCTCAATGTATATCCGTTATTTTTCTAAAATCATCAATTATGCAAATGAGCAAAAAGAATGCAAGCCACAACCACCAAAAACTGGTCAGTTCTTGCCATTTGCAAACTAAATCTATGTACCCAATTTGATCTGATGAGCCGTTTTTGAGATATTGGGCCAACAAACAGACAGACAGATCCATACACGGACAGGCGGACAGACACACAGACAGACAGACATAGCTGCGACATTAGCTCACGTGTGTGAACACATGTGCTAAAAATGTCTTACCGCGTCCGAGATCCTTCGCAACCACGCTCTGCTCGTCATCAGTACTGGCAGGTTGGGTACAGATGAGACCATTCCCCCGTCAAGGTAGTCAGCGGGAACTTCACGATTTAGTCTAAGGGTGACCTTTGATGGGAAAAAAGGTGATAGGTGTGTTTTTTGAGAGCTTGCGTTGTATACTTGTCGTGGAGTTAGCTTTGGCTCAGGCGTAAAGTTTATTACCTTTAATTTGTATAATTGCTTTGCCCAGTCCCAAAACCTGCAATGCATTTTGGTAGATTTGTCCTGTTTTGTTTTTGTTCTCAAGAGTTTTCCCAGAGAAAGTCAGGAAATTTCCACGACTGACAATATCTGTGTCGGAGAAATATGAATTTATGGTTCTTAAAATATGAAATATTTCAGCATCATTTCTGATATACCAATATACATGTATAACAGCTTAAATCATGTTAACTGTAACGCTCTTCGAAAAGTTAGCTTCGCTCAAATTTGACAATATCTTTCAAGAGCCAGGAAGCACTTTGGGTGCTACACGCATATACTCACGAAGCTATCGCATGCACGTTCATTCTGCTGCTGCAGTTGATGGACAGTCCTTGTTAGCATACGTCTATCTTTCAAGTCGCAGAGAATCCGACGCCACCGCGCGTTGTCAAGTGCGGGTGTGCCGCCGTCGTGCCGGTGGCGACCTTGGCGTCGAGGCGGCGCTGATGAAACGAAAGAACTCCGCAGCGACACCATAAGCAGACCTGTTCTCGGAAAAGCGGAAAGATAGAACGCTCTGTTCGGTTGAATTGTTTTCAAACAATACAGGTTTTGTATTCTGGTGCCATACACTGCCATACCTGATCGATATAACAGTAAATGGACCTCACCCATACTCAGGCAAATTTTACGTCGATGCGTTAAAAATTTCGAAGGTAAAACAAACATTCCAACGTTTTTCCATTCTTTACAGCCGCTCTTTAAACCCCTCAAGGAAAATTCTGAAAATAAGTTGTACGTTAGTGATAATTATAAAATGTTGATGAAGTAAAGTATCGGCTGGCACTGTAAATGATCTTCCAGACAAGTAAGGAAAGCAAAATACAGCGTCGAACGTTACCCAGTTTGTTTCTGGTGTCCTTTGCCATTTTGAGTGCTTTGAGTAATCGAGTCATTTGAAATCAGTTGAGTCGCGTTTTATGCGACAGCATACTATTCCAAATTTCACATGAAATAAAAATACAAACATGTCAGAAGTTTGTCAAAATATCTACGTCAGACTTCGATTGGAGAAAAGGTATTGATTTCACCGGGAAAAAAGTGTTGATGAGTCAGGTCCGGGAGTATGATTACAAGCTGGGCGACTTCTTGCTCATATTGCAGCTATATTGCCGAGTTTATCGCGAGATTTCTGTATGCTAAAGTAGAAGGAGAAGTGAGAGGTTTCAAGAAGCGTATCTTGACTGACGGACCGTCAGAAAGCAAATGGTCGAGACAGACTGAGAGCAGGGGGGAATGATATAGAACTGATCGAAACGGAAAGTATTTCAGGGAATGCTCAGCGGGAAATAAAATGTTAAGTTCTATCGTGTACACTCAAGAAATATCTGAACTTCCAAAATAGGCATTCATCAAAGAATGTACGTATAATATTACGAAGTGAACTAATGTGCACTATAATCGACGGTCGCGTCTCGTCGAGAGTGCTCCTAAAACCACCTAACGCGATCTCTCGCCGTTGCCTGCTAATTTCATAAAACACAGAGTTAAAATATAGTGCAAACTGTTTCAAGTCTTCATAGTTACCGACTCCAAGGTTTCTTTTAAGGGCTTAGAAGCACTACAGATTGAAAATTGTCAGAGATGGTCGCGAATATTCATCAGACAGCGAGGCAGGTGCTTGCAAATTACTTCGTTTGTTAAACGGTAGCCTTATACAGTAATTTCCGCGAGACTGGTTATTTCGTAAGGATGATCTTGACGGTTGATAAGGAAACTTTCTCTCGGTCGCTAGCTAACATGTGATGTACTACACCGACAAGCTATCAAAATCTGTCGTCAGGTACAGTCAAAATCTTTTTTTCAAAGCGCCTTGGTAATTTCCAAATGAAACCTTAACTCAACTTGCCTCTTTCCCCATTAATACCTGTGACCATAGTGAACAAGCTACTTACATTTCGCTACGAAGACAATAATCAAAGTGTTTGGTTTCATGGTCCGAATTGGATTGGTAATTTGAGATCACTGTCCGGTGTCAGATTTCACAAACTGATGACCGACCCAAACGAACTTGACACCTTATATACCGTGATCCTTTTGTTCATAACTGAAAAGTCACATTCCGAACTATGACAAATTGTGATAAAATTAATTAGAGGTAGCAACAAATAAAACCCCAGACTTCATAATATTTTTTGTCGACATTTAGAGGTAATCTGCAGCCGATTCCGCGTGTCATAAGGAAGTTCCTTAACGTTATCGATGTCGTAAAGAAAATAAATACTAGTTATTGTTGCCTTTAGCGGACAAAGAACGCCGGCACAGGTAAAGCGGCTTTTTTATATTTTTAGTCGGATGAGTCAAAAGGAGCCACGATTGGCCTAGTACGCAAAGAAAAGCAATTTTCCCCATTGGTCCACTGGTCGCTAAAAGACATCTGAACAGCCAACTCTATCACCCCGTGTTTAGCATCATTTCTGTATAGTTGAAGTCGTCAACTTCTGAAGTTCTGTCTCTTACACCTTGTAAATAATTTCGCAATTGAAAGTGGACATGCTCTAGAAACTCTTCTATTTAAAGCACCAATTCTAGTGCATTATAAACTCGGGAGGTTTCTTCTCTCAAAGTGGGTTGATATAATTTTGAATAGTTATGGCACCATACTAATATCGTCCTTTGATGAGCTAAATCTCCCGAGTGATCATTCTGTATGATTAGTTTTCAGTCTATATAATTCAGGCTAACGTTTTTTCGAATATCTAAATCGTTGCAAGTATGAAATCTTCAAAGTTTAAAGAAACAAAAGCGAGGAAGTTTGTTTTCGTGGGGGGATTGTGGTTTAGATAAAGAAAAACAAATTATTGTATGTATGTTTTTCCGAACAGGTGAATAAACCCTTGCCCTCCGGTGTAATATAGTAGCCATCACCTTAAGGGAGGGAAGTTATCGCTTCGCAAAAGACTTGACCGGTGGCAACCTCCTGATTGTATATCTCTATGGTCTCTTTCAGCTTTGTCTCTTTCTTGCTCTATGTGTCAAACTCTGTCGATTTATCTGTGTGTTCGTATCTGCCATTGTGTCGATCTTCACGGTCCGCCTTGGTTGCAAGGGCTGGGGCAGACATTGGACAATAAGTGACGGGATAAAGTCGATCGTCAAAAATGTGGACAAAAGGCAAGATATGACGTCATAATATTTCCATATTCGCTACTCCCCGTCCCTCGTAAGGCTACTGCTGTGGCCTTTTGCTCCTTTCCCCTGTCCACTCTATGTGACGCTGTCTCTATCTATGTCTTTTTTATTTCACTGTTTCTCTCTACTTGTCTGTTTACGGTGGCTGTCCATGCAAATCTCTCTATGTCTCTCCATCTGTCCGTCTGTCAGTCTATTCGTCGGTCTTTCTGACTGTCTGCCTCTATGACGTTTGAAAATCTATTCTCCAAAAACAACATCTGACATTTTTACGGCATGAGTGTCAAAACTGCGGAAGTTTATTATAAACGAGAAAATACGTTTGCGACTTTAGTTCACACAGTATGAAAAGGTATTCAAAAGAAGGTTGAAAAGATCGTAGCTTTTGAAAACGATCATCAACATGATTTTTTACCATTATCATCGAATTAAACACAGTTTTTTCGTTCTTCTTTTACTCAGGCATAAGTGTACATTTTACGATTTAGCCGAGTTAACAAATGCGAGAGGGGATGGTAAGAATGCGGCAATCACGCCTCGGCAAACATAAATGGCCTGTTTGTTAGGTCACACTCTTCCGACTTCATTGGTATTGTTCGACGTGTCCGCAATAATCATTGTAAAGCCATAACGGGTCAGTGGAATTAGGGAAGCAGTCAACCACTAAAGGGATTTCAATGAACCTTCGTATCAGGCACCCTTTGTTCAATACTTTAAACCTTTTCATCCGCACCGTTACGCGGAAATGTTGGCGTGCTTTGATATTGTCGCATGCTTTGTCGCTGAGTAATTGAGTTGAAAGGCTTTCATTCTCACCTTACTTCAACTGTAGTTATTCAAGGACTTGGAGCCAGAAATCATTCAGCTTGACAAACGACGTGTGCAAACAAGCCCTTTCTTTATGCGATACTTGGCACAGATTTCGTGTTTTCTTTTCAAACAGAGTTGTAGATTGAAGGATCCAGTCGTGTATGGGTTGAAATTAGCGGAGATCGGATCTTTCAGTCCAACAGAGTTGCTACGTATACTCTGAGAAACGATAACATTCCCCAGAAAATTTCACTTTGAATGTCAAAGGGCCAATATCTGTAACTTTTGAGGATGTTTTCACTATTCTTGTTTTATATATTCTATTTTCGAGTTCTTGTTCTACTCCCAATAGCGTGTTGAAACACCATCTATTGAGCTTGCCAATTTCAACACGTCTAGATGTGCAAAATGCACCATTATTGTTTAAATTTGAATTCTAGTACGGACCAGAATTCACTTTACGACAACACCAATGCGGTCTGTACAGGTTGATTTGAAAAACTCAACACTGCGTATCTCAACGTGCCTGTGCAGGTAAAACAAGAAACTGCAGGGACAGTTGACATTAAAAAACAAAAATAGTTTTTTAAAAAATCATCAAAAGTTACAGCTACTGACCCTTTGAGCCACGGATGAGTCTTCTGGAGACTTAAATGTACTTTGCCAAAGAAACGTAATACTAACAAAGTGTGACTTAAGGCGAAGATATTGAAACCCGATAGCAATAGAAGTCATGTAGAGACTATTTGTCTTTACTTCAAGATGTACTTATGTATTTATGCTGTATTCTACACATAAGTAGATATTCTCTGACGAATTACTAGAGTTCCGTCTTCTTACGTATCTCTTTTGAGTTCAGTTCCCTGCAATTTCAAAGTCAGTGAACGATTTTTGTCAAAGATTTTTCTTTTTGACTTTGTGAGCCAAAAGGGAATGCTTTAGCTTACACACGATGACGTCACACAGCTGCAGGCGTTTTTTTAATCAGCCGCATGGCGACATTGTAAAGAAATAAAATCCTGAATGAGTAATGTGCTACAACTCGTGAATGGAGCATCTTACCAAATCCGTAATAGATACCTTGACATTTAACAAGACTTAAAGTGTCCCGAATACCACTTGTAACTATTTCAAACTTGCCGTTTTTGAATACCACGTCACATGAAGTTCCCCCTGTCTATAGCAAGTCGTAGCAAGCAACATACATTACTTTACTAAGTGTCCGCCCGGAACAAGGTAACTCTACGAACGAAATAAATCCATTCGCTTCAAGGTAGAATAAACCTCGCATTTTTTCACAAATTATTTTTGTCTACCGACTTTTGGGCTCTTTTTTTAAAATCGAGTAAAAAATATTCAGGATCTTAGTTTGGTAAAAATAAAAAAAATCCCAATAGAGTTAATACAGGGACGGTGATAATTTTGAATTCCAAATGTCGGTAAATATTAGGTAATAACAGGTGCTTTTTTTGTTTAACACGACTGGAACTAATTTGGGATAATTGGATGGGGAGGTAATGTCTGTTTAATCTATAAATGTAAGCTCATCTACTTTTCTTTCTAAGTTATACGCTTGTTTTTATGAGTATTTTGTAATGTTGTAACATTCAGCTATAGGGCACCTATGAAACATATGAAGATCCAATTATCCCAAATTAGTTCAAATCGTGTTGTTTCGAGTTTTAGTGTTATCGTGTCATTTGGGTAAATTTTGTAAAGCACTGCGAGATGACGATTTCTGGAATGAAATGTAAAAATGATCGATGAACAAAGAAGACCTTAGATGAAAAGCCGTGGATCAGAGGTTGACGGGCCTTGGCAAGTGCAGTGTGGGAGGAAATAATCCTCCCTGTTTTATTTTATCCTAGATGCCAACTTCAAATACCAATATTTACACCAAAGAAATGAGGACCATCAGGTCAGATATTTAGACGAGTGAAGAAAGTTCCCGACAACGTGTAAAATTTTCTGAACTGAAAAAGCTTGTAATCTTCTGTGTTGATAATATAGGACATATAGTCGTTCATATCAAACGAACACCGATGCAACCAACATTTGAGTTCTTTCCCGTTCTCGAAGGTCACGGCACATTTCCTCAAAAATTAATACAAACCTGAATTTAAGGAAAACCTATAAATTTTACATGAAATTACATCCCATGTATTTTTCGAGTAAACAACTGTGATATCAGTACTGTCGCCAGTGTAACATCATGAACGAGGAAATATCTTTGCTCCTGGATTATGCAATTATTTTGGGTTACGAAGGAGACAACAAATAATAAGACGACGGCAAAAATATTTACTCAAAGGGATTCCCAACATTTGAGTCACGAAAACGTTGACATTTTGAAACAATCTTCTCAATTTGTTTCTGTTATTCTCAATTTTAAAGCATTTCACTCAGTACTGAGGCACAATTATTTTCTTGTCCTTAGTCTTCATGTTTATGGCACATTTTTTTCACCCAAAATAAAAAGCAGCACTGATTAAATCCATTTCGCTTTTTCTCACTAAAAACAGGTATTCTCTCTTTCTGTTTTCAGATAGTGAAAAAAATCAAGTCTTCACTTACGATAAACATTACTAATTCTTTCTATATGTCAATGAGAGAGAGAGAGAGAGAGAGAGAGAGAGAGAGAGAGAGAGAGAGAGAGAGAGAGAGAGAGAGAGAGAGAGAGAGAGAGAGAGAGAGAGAGAGAGCAGGGGAAGGGGGGAGGAGAGGCGAGTGATCCCTACCATGATAACATGGTTATTGCACGATTTTCCCAAAACTTTAAATATCTAATGACAAGAATTCCCTCCAAAAATCATATGCATATGACCTTTCGATGTTTTCAACAATCCTCCGAATTCCCTATTGCAATTCACATTTTTTTTCATACAAAGAAGTTTTGTTAGACACTGAAGCACTCAAAACATGTGATTTTCCAATTTTGGAGGTCATCGAGTTTCCAGCAACACTACCCACTTTCAGCTAGCCATTACACTGTGAATACACTTTACGACCTCTAGAGACAGAGACAGTCACACCTACGGAGATTTATTTATTATAATATGTGCGTCTAAGGTATAGAATTTTAGTAAATAGCTTGGTATGATAAGCCAAGAGACCGCTCAAATGAGTGAACAGGGAGAGCTGGTTCTCGGAAACGCATTGTATTATGCAATTTGTTTTCGTCATCATGTTCCGACAAAGAAAAGTGAAAACGAAAGAGAAACAGAGTTTTGCAGCTTTCTCTTCGATTCGTGAAGAAAGAGAAAAATCACAGACAGACAGCGACAGGGAGGCAGAAATGATAAGGGGAAGGCAATTAGTACACCGGAAATCGAAAACTGTACATGAAGAAAACGAAATTTCAAAAACATATCGCGCGGAAGCCAGTAGGGCTTTAAAACTCAACAATTACGAAATGGTCGATGAATTACTGTTACATTGTAGTCTGGATGTGATTAGCTGTGGATGACAAGGTAGATGAGCATGTCTCTAATGGTATAGTGTGTGTAGCAAATATGTGGTCATTAAATGAGATTGGTAGACGAAATCTGTACAGAAAACTTAAGTAAAGAGGGACGATTTATGTGTGTTGCCAAAAAAAACCCATACAAACAAATCCGAAGTCTGAAACAAAGCAAACTATATTCCCTGACGTCAATTCGATCATCATCGAGAGAGCGCTAGCGCTAGTGGTGTCTTGAAGAAAGGGGAGACTGATTTAGGAGTGAGTACTTGAATGAGTGATATAAAGGGAGTGAAAAAGAGAAAATTAAAGCAAATGAGACAATAAATTTCAGTTAAAAGCATTGTTTTAAATTTCAGCATGCACTCTAACAAAAATGGTGTAAATGTTTTGCAGTTTGAATACAAACTAAATACAATTCAGTGGTCAAAATTCTCTCTGATTCTACAATGAGAAGAAAATTTTATTTCCCCATGATGTGTGTTTCTGATGTCACGTATATCTAAAAAAAGTAAATGTGATAAAACCGCTTTGTTAACGTTAGGTTACGTTAGGTTAGGTTAGATCTTTGAGTCTCAGATTTTATCAGTGTTTTTCAGGACTACCACTTTGCGGGGGCTCATTTTAAAAATTTTGTTGCGAGAAAAAATTTTACCGTCTTAGCTTTTCGAAAATTGAAAATGTCGTGATTTTCCCAATAGAGTTAACTCAGAGATGGCGGCCATTATGAATTTCAAATAGCGCAAGATCTTAGGTGATTTCTCTCTCTAGCACTATATTTTTTACAGTGACCCCTGATTTTATTCTTGATTTGGCAAGAAAAAGGTTGAATACCTCATGGAGTAAAGCTTGAGCAAAAGTTTAAGTCTTTCATATTCGAGGCGCATACTACCCTAAGGAACTATCGCGAAGTAAAATAATACAAAAGTTACCCTTATACTCAATTGTATTTGTTTATTTCGGACTACATTCGTCCATATAAATTACACAAAGGAAATACAGATACTGTGATACAAAAAAACTGGTGTTGGATATACTATCCATATATGAATTCATTCACTAACCATGAAAAATCGACTTTTTCCACAGGTTACGCAAGTCAGAACTGTAAAACCGCACATCATTAACCATTCTTACAATTCTATTTTCACTGTAAGATATTCTTTTCAACAGACTATACATTTGCTTTCGTAAAAGAGCATCAAAACTATCAATCCTATTAGAAACAAACATAGAGCTTGCACTACTGAGTCTCTCATAACCTAGAAAAATGCGAGCTGCATTATTGTAATCAACTTTCACTTTTTTCAAGACACCAGCGGTATAATTAACCCACAGATTACCACCATATAATTGATAACAATATGCTTTGAAAAGATTACACTTTACATTCACAGAACATACAGAAAATTTCCTCAAGAGCATATTTGCAGATACATATAATGCTCTCTTTTGACGCTCAATATCTTCATTATCAAAAGTGAAACAAGCACCAATTTTTTGCTCACATGTTCACACACGTGAGCGTATGTCGCAGCGATGTCTGTCTGTCTGTCTGTCTGTCTGTCTGTCTGTCTGCCTGTGTGCTCGAGATCGAAAAAGTTTTACTTCAGCCAATCACTTATTTTCATATGTAATGAACGTTTCTAATTAGGGATATATATCTGAATTGACTCGACCAAAGTTGATGAATCTTGCTACATATATTTAAGATACTATAATACAACATTATTGAAAGTTGTTAAGCATTTTTACTTCAGCCAAATTCTAATTTGCATATTTGATGAACTTTCCGAATTAGGGATATTTATCTATATTGACTAGACCAAAGTTGACGAAACTTGCTATGTACATTAAAGATACTATGATACAACATTATTGAAAGTCATTTAACATTTTTATTTCAGCCAATTCCTCATTTGCATATTTAATGAGAACATTTTCGTCAATTCATAATTTGCGTATTTAATGAATTTTCCTAATTAGGGATATATACTGGAATTAACTTGATCAAAGTTGACAAAACATGCTATGTACATTGATGATTGTACCAGGTTATAACAATATTGAACTCATTTCGCATTTTCATGTCAGCTAATTTATAATTTGCATATCTAATAAGCTTTCACAGTTTGGGATATATAGCTTGAAGGACTTGACCAAAGGCAATTACACGTCCTATATTAAATGGTGATACAATGACAGTTCTTGAAGAAATTAATTATTTTTATTTCAGTTAATTACATATTTGAATACTTAATGACCTTTAGAATTGATCTGTGGTGAATATTGTTCATTATGTTGATCATAACACTTTCAATGAAGTTGCAAACATGTGGCAAATTTTCAAATTTGCATATAAATGCAATGTAAAATGAGACACGTGAGCAGCTGTAACCGACATGTGAGCGTGCTATTGACTCGTCATTCATTGTTGAACACTGCATTGATGATATTCGCCAATGAATGATTGATAATCGTTTGGTTTTGAATGATGCCAAAACAGAAGTTTTTCACTTTCGTTCAAAGTTCACGAAAACTGTTGATCTTCCATCTCTTCGATTTGGGACCTTCGATGTTACCACGTCTAAATCCGTTCGTGATCTTGGTGTTCAGTTAAATCGCTGTGCAGATATGACTACTCATATTTTGAAATTATGTCAGTCTGCGTCATTTGCTCTACGTAGAATTGGTCGAATTAGAAATGTATTAGATCGCAAAAAACAGGGAAAGACTTGTGCACGCCTTTGTAACATCATGGCCTGATTACTGTGATAGTTTGCTGTTCGATATCGATGATAAGCACCTCCATAAACTCCAGTTACTTCAAAATTATGCTGCTCGTCTTGTCACACGTACAAACTTGCATGAGCACATCACACCTGTAAGGCAGGAGCTACACTGGCTGCCTATCCATACGAGAATTGATTTCAAAAATTCTTCTTTTTGTTTATAAAATTTTGCATAATCTGGCTCCTGCTTATCTTTCTGACCTGGTGACAGTTTGCGTTCTTGAACGGTCGACACGCTCAGCGTCCGCACCCGTTTTGGAACCAGTGAACTGGGAACAGAAACGTTTTGGCTACCGTTCTTTCTCGAATGCTGCTCCAACTCTGTGGAATGTCTTACCGAAAGATATTCGGTCGTCACCATCTGTTGCTTCTTTTAAGATATCTCTTAAAACATACCTTTTTAGAAAGCACTGTGACTAAGTTCGCTGGTTTATTGTTCTTGTCTATTTTTATTTTTATTTCTTTTAGCATGTAGTATTGTCGAGTGTCCTTTTCTCAGTGTATTTTTACATTTAATAATCATTGTATTTTTATGATCTTTGTATTTTATTGTTAAGCGGTTTGATATTTTATTGATGGAAAATCGCTCTAGAAAAATAAATTATTATTATTATTATTATTATTATTATTATTATTATTATTATTATTGATTTGTTTATGGTCGGGTGGTTTATCATCCTTACACACATATTATGAATATTCAAGAAGCCAGAAGATTAATTAATTAATACAGCGTTTACAACTTGCCAAAAACACGACAGCAGGATGAGAATTGTCACACAAATTACGAGGTCGGTCAACATAGCCTGTGTAACCTCCATAAATGTAATAAACTCCACAAATGTAATATCAACCACAACTGTAATAATATCAACCACAAATGTAATAAAACAGTCAACCATTAATGTAACAACCCGCAACCACAAATGTAATAAACAAATTAACCATAAATGTAATAAAACTCAACCATAAATGTAATAAACTTGAACTTGTATATGTGATCATTTGTAACCTCCACAAATGTAATAATCTCCACAAATGTAATATCAACCACAATTGTAATAAAATCAACCACAAATGTAATAAAACAGTCAACCATTAATGTAACAACCCGCAACCACAAATGTAATAAACAAATTAACCATAAATGTAATAAAACTCAACCATAAATGTAATAAACTTGAACTTGTATATGTGATCATTTGTTTATCAATGCCCTGAGTAAATAATAACTTAAATAAGACTAGTGTAATGTTATTGCATACTTTCCTGAAACTTGGTTTCCTTTCCGAAACACAGAATAGAATACTTTGAGAACGCTATCAGAAAACGGCGAAGTACTGATCAAACCGTTAGATAATGGAAGTGGAACAGCAGTTCTAGACACTGATAATTAAACAATAAGGAAGCGTCAAAATAACTTGTCAACCAGTGATACCACACAAAGTTTATGACAGATGACTCAGAATAAATAACAGAGAAATATAAAACCTTATAACAGAACCTAACAACACAAAACATGTTGAGGGGAACATATATTTCAATCTAGTAAAAAACCATACGAACACTACCTTGAACACAATTAGACATCCTTGTAACCTCCATAAATGTAATAATCTCCACAAATGTAATATCAACCACAATTGTAATAAAATCAACCACAAATGTTATAAAATAGTCAACCATTAATGTAACAACCTGCAACCACAAATGTAATAAACAAATTAACCATAAATGTAATAAAACTCAACCATAAATGTAATAAACTTGAACTTGCATATGTGATCATTTGTTTATCAATGCCCTGAGTAAATAATAACTTTAATAAAACTAGTGTAATGTTATTGCATACTTTCCTGAAACTTGGTTTCCTTTCCGAAACACAGAATAGAATACTTTGAGAACGCTGTCAGAAAACGGCGAGGTACCGTGACTGATCAAACCGTTAGATAATGGAAGTGGAACAGCAGTTCTAGACACTGATAATTACATAATAAGGAAGCGTCAAAATAACTCGTCAACCGGTGATACCACACAAAGTTTATGACAGATGACTCAGAACAGATAACAGAGAAATATAAAACCTTATAACAGAAACTTACGACACAAAACATGTTGACGAGAACATATATTTCAATCTAGTAAAAAACAATACGAACACTACCTTGAACACAGTAGAACAAAATTAGACATCCTGGCATCCCTAGTGAAGGAACAAACTTCAAGTGGGACAACATAGGAATACATACAATCTATCGATTATTCCACACAATTTATCCACTGAAGGCGAATTTGAGGCAATTGGTTAAGAAAGGACGGCAATTTTCGAAAAAACGGCGTTAAAGGATCGTAGTGTTATACAGTCTTCCCCACTCTGGAGTAGAGACTGCACTGACGTTCAGATTACAGCTGTGTCTAGCCATGGCCAGTCAGTTCTGTACACAAAACAGGGAAAGGTAAAATACACTTTCAAATATGCAAAACACATGCACTAAACGCAAACAATTAAGAAATGAATAATGTGTGGAGTTGCTTTCCTTATTACATAGATCAATATTTAAGGGCTAATTCCTCAATTGCAACGACAAAATAGATTTATTACATTTATGGTTGATAAGTATTACATTTATGGGTGTTTTTTTTATTACATTTATGGTTACCATTTATTACATTTGTGGTTGGTGTTTTTATTACATTTTTGGTTGATTTTTGTTACATTTATGGGCGATATTACATTTATGGGTGCATTTTATTACAATTGTGGTTGATATTACATTTGTGGAGATTATTACATTTGTGGAGGTTACAATCCTGGCATCCCTAGTGAAGGAACAAACTTCAAGTGGGACAACATAGGAATACAGACAATCTATCGATTATTCCACACAATTTATCCACTGAAGACGAATTTGAGGCGATTGCTGAAAAAAGTACGGCAATTTTCGAAAAAACGGCGTTAAAGGATCGAAGTGTTAAACAGTCTTCCCCACTCTGGAGTAGAGACTGCACTGACGTTCAGATTACGGCTGTGTCTAGCCATGGCCAATCAGTTCTGTACACAAAACAGGGAAACGTAAAATACACTCTCAAATATGAAAAACACACTAAACGCAAACAATTAAGAAATGAATAATGTGTGGAGTTGCTTTCCTCATTACATACATCAATATTTAAGGAATAATTCCTGAATTACAATGACAAAATAGATTTATTACATTTATGGTTGACAAGTATTACATTTATGGGTGATATTTTTATTACATTTATGGTTACCATTTATTACATTTGTGGTTGGTGTTTTTATTACATTTATGGTTGATTTTTGTTACCTTTATGGGCAATATTACATTTATGGGTGCATTTTATTACAATTGTGGTTGATATTACATTTGTGGAGATTATTACATTTGTGGAGGTTACATCATTTGTTTATCAATGCCCTGAGTAAATAATAACTTAATAAGACTAGTGTAATGTTATTGCATACTTTCCTGAAACTGGCTTTCCTTTCCGAGACACAGAATAGGATACTTTGAGAACACTATCAGAAGACGGCAGGTACCGATTAAACCGTGAGATAAAGGAAGTGGAACGCAATTCAAGACACTGATAATTACATAATAAGGAAGCGTCAAAATAACTCGTCAACCAGTGATACGACAGACATTTATGACAGACGACTCAGAACAAATAACAGAGAAATATACAACCTTATAACAGAAACTTACGACACAAAACATGTTGACGAGAACATATAATATTACATTTCAATCTAATAAAAACAATACGACCGTACAGTAGAACAAATTAGACAAACTTCAAGTGGGACAACATAGGAATACAGACAATCTATCGATTATTCCACACAATTTATCCCCTGAAGACGAATTTGAGGCGACTAATAAAGATATTACCGCAAATTTTCGAAAAAACGGCGTTAAAGGATCGTTGTGTTATGCAGTGTCTTCCACTCTGGAGTAGAGACTGCTCTGACATTCAGATTGCAGCTGTTACCTCCACAAATGTAATAATCTCCACAAATGTAATATCAACCACAATTGTAATAAAATGCACCCATAAATGTAAAATCACCCATAAATGTAACAAAAATCAACCATAAATGTAATAAAAACACCAACCACAATTGTAATAAATGGTAACCATAAATGTAATAAAAAATCACCCATAAATGTAAAAATCTATTTTGTCGTTGCAATTGAGGAATTAGCCCTTAAATATTGATCTATGTAATAAGGAAAGCAACTCCACACATTATTCATATCTTGATTGTTTGCGTTTTAGTGTGTCTGTACACGTATTTGAAAGTGTATTTTACGTTTCACTGTTTTGTGTATAGAACTGATTGGCCACGGCGAGACACAGCTGTAATATAAATGTCAGTACAGTCTCTACTCCAGTGTGGGGAAGACTGTATAACACTACGATCCTATACTGCCCTTTTTTCGAAAATTGCCATACTTTTTTAATCAATTGCCTCAAATTCGTCTTCAGTGGATAAATTGTGTGGAATAATCGATAGATTGTCTGTATTCCTATGTTGTCCCACTTGAAGTTTGTTCCTTCACTAGGGTTGCCAGGATGTCTTATTTTGTTCCATTGTTTTCAAGGTAGTGTTCGTATTGTTTTTTACTAGATTGAAATATATGTTCTCGTCACCATGTTTTGTGTCGTAAGTTTCTGTTATAAGGTTGTATATTTCTTCGTTATTTATTCTGAGTCATTTGTCATAAACTTTGTGTGGTATCACTAGTTGACGAGTTATTTTGACGCTTCCTCATTATGTAATTATCAGTGTCTAGAATTGCTGTTCCACTTCCATTATCTAACGGTTTGATCAGTACCTCGCCGTTTTCTGATAGTGTTCTCAAAGTATTCTATTCTGTGTCTCGGAAAGAAAACCTAGTTTGAGGAAAATATGCAATAACATTACACTAGTCTTATTAAAGTTATTATTTACTCAGGGGATTGATAAACAATGATCACATATACAAGTTCAAGTTTATTACATTTATGGTTGAGTTTTATTACATTTATGGTTAATTTGTTTATTACATTTGTGGTTGCAGGTTGTTGTAACCTCCACAAATGTAATAATCTCCACAAATGTAATATCAACCACAATTGTAATAAAATCAACCACAAATGTAATAAAATAGTCAACCATAAATGTAACAACCCGCAACCACAAATGTAATAAACAAATTAACCATAAATGTAATAAAACTAAACCATAAATGTAATAAACTTGAACTTGCATATGTGATCATTTGTTTATCAATGCCCTGAGTAAATAATAACTTTAATAAAACTAGTGTAATGTTATTGCATACTTTCCTGAAACTAGGTTTCCTTTCTGAAACACAGAATAGAATACTTTGAGAACGCTATCAGAAAACGGCGAGGTACTGATCAAACCGTTAGATAATGGAAGTGGAACAGCAGTTCTAGACACTGATAATTACATAATAAGGAAGCGTCAAAATAACTCGTCAACCAGTGATACCACACAAAGTTTATGACAGATGACTCACAACAAATAACAGAGAAATATAAAACCTTATAACAGAAACTTACGACACAAAACATGTTGACGAGAACATATATTTCAATCCAGTAAAAAACAATACGAACACTACCTTGAACACAGTAGAACAAAATTAGACATCCTGGCATCCCTAGTGAAGGAACAAACTTCAAGTGGGACAACATAGGAATACAGACAATCTATCGATTATTCTACACAATTTATCCACTGAAGACGAATTTGAGGCAATTGATTTAGAAAGTACGGCAATTTTCGAAAAAACGGCGTTAAAGGATCGTAGTGTTATACAGTCTTCCCCACTCTGGAGTAGAGACTGCACTGACGTTCAGATTACAGCTGTGTCTCGCCATGACCAATCAGTTCTGTACACAAAACAGGGAAACGTAAAATACACTTTCAAATATGCAAAACACACTAAACGCAAACAATTAAGAAATTAATAATGTGTGGAGTTGCTTTCCTTATTACATAGATAAATAATTAAGGGCTAATTCCTCAATTGCAACGACAAAATAGATTTATTACATTTATGGTTGACAAGTATTACATTTATGGGTTATTTTGTTATTACATTTATGGTTACCATTTATTACATTTATGGTTGGTGTTTTTATTACATTTATGGTTGATTTTTGTTACATTTATGGGCGATATTACATTTGTGATTGCATTTTATTACAATTGTGGTTGATATTACATTTGTGGAGATTATTACATTTGTGGAGGTTACAGTTAGATTAATGGTTGACAGTTTTATTACATTTGTGGTTGATTTTATTACAATTGTGGTTGATATTACATTTGTGGAGATTATTACATTTGTGGAGGTTACAGTTAGATTAATGGTTGACAGTTTTATTACATTTGTGGTTGATTTTATTACAATTGTTGTTGATATTACATTTGTGGAGATTATTACATTTATGGTGGTTACAGCAGCTGTGTCTCGCCGTCGCCAATCAGTTCTATACACAAAACATCGAAACGTAAAATACACTTTCAAATATACAAAACACACTAATCGCAAACAATCAAGATATGAATAATGTGTGCAGTTGCTTTTCTTATTACATAGATAAATAATTAAGGGCTAATTCCTCAATTGCAACGACAAAATAGATTTATTACATTTATGGTTGACAAGTATTACATGTATGGGTGATTTTTTTATTACATTTATGGTTACCATTTATTACGGTGTTTTTTATTACATTTATGGTTAATTTTTGTTACATTTATGGGTGATATTACATTTATGGGTGCACTTTATTACAATTATGGTTGATGTTACATTTATGGAGATTATTACATTTGTGGAGGTTACAGCCTGTTCTTAAGCAAGTCGATTGGGCAATGTGCACTGTTTTGAAAGTTTTGCTTATTACTTACAAGGCTCTCAGTGGAATCTCTCCACAATATCTTAAGATATTAATTACAATTATATCCTCCAATACGCGCGCCTCGGTCATAATAATACCTTCTACATCAAGATGGAAGCTGACTTCCTTCGATTCGGTAGCCGCGCGTTCTCTTCAGCATATCCTACCCTTTGGAACTCTCTACCTTTGGACATAAAACCTCTCTCAAAATAAATACTTTTATATGTCAAAGACGCTTCAAAGTATATCTTTCAGAGTGCACTTTCAGTCCCTTTGTAACTCAATGATCCACTGAATGAACCTTGTATATGAGACGCAAAACAAAATGTTAGATAGATAGATACTAGATAGATAGATACTAGATAGCTAGTTAGCTAGCTAGCTTGCTTGATAGATAGATACCAGATAGATATATAGATAGATAGATAAACAGGGATAGAGAGAGACTCTTACAAGCACAGTTGAGGGCGCACTACCGTTCTAATTATTTCTCTACAGGTAGTAACATAAACGTATGCAGCACTGTTGATGGCTTGTTTGCCCGCGGCAGCAGATATGTGTCTCATTTCTCTCGCCATGTTCAACCTATGCTCAATTACGACAGTACATTTACAAAAGATCTAAATATCTGTTACTTGCTCTGTTCCTCAGCGGCAGACACCAATCTGATATCAAATATTACCATTACAATCCGCATGAAATACATACTCAACTGGAATGTACAATACTGTCAACACAACTGGAAGCAATACAAAAACCAGATATGAACTGAATATGCTCACGTGTTTTACAACAGGTTCATTAATAGTAGTACGCTTCACAGAACAATGAGATATATGTTATCACTATATGTAGCAGTTTCTTTCAACGTCGCACAGTATTCTTAGAGTTTAATCATTAATTACAAAACTTTATTTAATATACAAATGAGATGTTAATTAACTTGACACTGCTAAATGCTTTATGGGACAATTAGATATCCATCAGATCAACATTTGTAGCACGTTTTATTTAATTTAATGCTGTAATTTTAGAGTAATGTCACTAATTACAAAGTTCATTAAATATGCAAATGAACCCTTAATTAACTTGACACTGTTCAATGATTCACAGCACAATTTATATATTTATCAAATCAATATCTGTAGCACGTTTCACTAAATATGGTGCCGTAATGTCAGAGTTATATACCTAATTACAAAGTTTATTAAATATGCAAATGAACCGTTAATTAACTGTACACTACTAAATGCTTTACAACACAGTTAGATATCTGTCGTATCAGTATGTGCAGCAGTTTTCATCACATTTGATGCAGTTATTTCGGAGTTATATGACTAATTATAAGACTTCATGAAATATGCAAATGAGCTAATTATTAACTTGACACAGCTCAATGCTTCTCAGTACAATTGGATATTTATCAGATCAACATTTGTAGCAAGTTTCATCAAATTTAACGCTTTAATTTTGGAGTAATATCTCTAATTACAAAGTTCATTAAATATGCAAATGAACCCTTAATTAACTTCTCACAACTAAATGCTCTACACCACAATTAAATATCTGTCGGATCAGTATCTGCTGCAGATTTCATCACATTTTGTGCAGTTATTTTGGAGTTATATCACTAATTACAAAACTTCATAAAATATGCAAATGACCTATTTGTTAACTTGACACTGCCAAATGCTTCTCAGTACAATTAGATATTTATCAAAACAATATCTGTACCCAATGTCACTGACTTGGGTGTCGTAATTTCAGAGTTATATACCTAATTACAAAGTTCATTAAATATGCAAATGAACCCTTAGTTAATTTCACACTACTAAATGCTTTACACTACAGGTAGATATCTGTCGTATCAGTATCTGCAGCAAATTTCATCACCTTTGGTGAAGTTATATCGGAGTTATATGACTAATTACAAACCTTCATAAAATATGCAAATGAGCTATTTACTAACTTGACACTGTCCAATGCTTCGAAGTATAATTAGGTATATATCAGATCAATATTTGTTTTAAGTATCATCAAGTTCCGTGCAGGAATTTCAGAGTTATCTCACTAATAACAAAAGTTCATTAAATATGCAAATGAGCAGATAATTGACATGACACTCACAGTATCATCATAATGATCTTAGATTGTCATCTGTGAAAAGTTTCATGAAATTTTGTGCAGTATTTCTTGATATATGTCTACACTGTCATTACCGTCTCCATAGGGAAACCATTGTACGGAAGAAAACGATATTGCATAACTTCATAAAATGCAAGCCACACTAACCAAAATCTAATCAGTTCTTGCAAGTAGCATATGGTACCTTTGTACCAAATCTGACCTGAATCCGTTCAGGCGTTTTTGAGTTATCGTGTAAACAGACAGACAGACAGACACACACACACAAACACACACACACACATACACACACACACACACACGGACAGACAGACATCGCTATGACATTAGCATACGTATTTACACACGCGAGCTAAAAACTACACTGTATCGTACGTCCTGGATAAAGACACTTGATATTATAAGGTTGAAGGAAGATCAAAGTTTTATGGCTTATTTCCAAAAGCCACGTGAGGATTAAACCTGAGTCCCTCTCGTTTCAGCAGGATTACAGTAAAACGTTTAACATCTAGTTTTGTTATGGGAACATTAGAACCTAATATTGAGATCGAGACATTTTTGTTACAACTAATTCAAATTTCTCATCAGTTATATATGTTAATAAGATATACTTCAAGTAACTATTAATTGTGGCTCTTCATGTTGATGGCAAACTTCCAGTCTATCATTCTTATATATATATATATATATATAGAGAGAGAGAGAGAGAGAGAGAGAGAGAGAGAGAGAGAGAGAGAGAGAGAGAGAGAGAGAGAGAGAGACACGTAGCAAAGCTGTACGCGCATTTTTCTCACTTTTCATCGAAAACAAAATCTGAACGTTTTGTGTCTTGCATATCCCATCGTAGAGGGCGCTATGGTACAAGAAACGGTTAACCTATTTGAAAGTCCTCGTTCTTCCAAGGAGTTGCGTCAGAGATTTTTCTTGGAATCTAACGAAGAAAAGGGAGTGAATTCAAACGTGAATACGTATACTACAAGTATCGCATGTACTTGAGTAAACCATTTCAACCGACAAAGGTGACTGTATCATAATACCTTGCGTTTGATACTCAGCTTTCAGTTTGTTTATGTTAGTTTGATACATTTCGTAACAAGAAGTGTGTTTCTAATTCTGTTTTCTATTTTCATGACCCCTGTATGACCTTAAAATCCTTATATTTCTGATTGTATGAACCCACAAGTTAGATTGAACGCTCTGTAAATGCCATGATAATAGAGGAACAGATTACCTAAAATTTTCCGAACTGAAAAACGCTATCCCTCACTGTGTTCGTTCTATGAGGAAACATCAAATTTACTATATTCACAAGAAGAAGGTGCATTCGAGTTAATGGAAGTGAGAATAATAGAAATGTTAATCTGTGCGTTCGAGGGCAGTAATTATAGGCGGCTGGTAATAATGGTATAGGAATATGTCCGCTTTCAGTGCTAACTTTTAATTCAAGGTGGATTAGACACGGACACGTTTCCTTGTTCGGTGTGGGCTTGAATATCAAATAGTTTCTCTCCCCAGCCTGATGCCATTGGCATTCGTGTTCCTAGGCTATCAATCACCCTGGTGATTGGTCATCGTGGGGGCGAGAACAACACGAGAACCGCACTTCTACATTATTGGTTTCGAGTAGGATTTATTGTTGCACATTCATCAAATGTTGACCCTCTTAAAAAGGTTATACTTTTAACTTGGTTACTCTGGTAACAACGGCACGCCTGAAATACACCCGGCCATATCCTCCATATGGAAAAAAAACAGTGCTTGTCTAAGGATGTCTTTAATGTTTAATAAATACAAACATACGCCCAAGATAATATTGATTTGTAGTACAACTTAAAATTGGTCTATTATTCTCAAGTCTTTAAAAAAACCTTTAAGTCATCCGCATTTAAATCCTACAAACTATACTGTTGAGTAGTATGTCCTACCATGGCATATAATTAACTATAGAGTTTAAAACTGGTCGACTAAAAATATAACATTGACTCGGAAATTGACTTCCTGTGTTCATGGAATAAGTCTCGGGATGACAAAGAAGCGACAGGTAGGCTCTCAGATACACCTTCACTATGTTTAGAATCTGACGCAGAATCGGCCCACATAAACGCTCTCTGTTTCCAGCGAGATTTAGGGTCCTGAGTCATAACCAGAAGATTCGCCGATCTGACTCATCGGGTGGGGAATTTGGAGAAAACGAACAGAAACTATACTGAACTGTCAGCAATCTCACTTTTTTGTTAAAAACAAAAGGAAAACGTTATTACAGCCTGACATATAAATATTTGAAGAAAGGCAAACTAATCGTGCAATTTGAAGATTAAACAATGAATCAGTCATAATATTATAGGTGATATATGATTATAAAATTATTTATATCTAGAAAATATTGCAATATTGTTTCAAGCATTTTACCATTAAAACTTAAAAAAATTCAAATACCAATTTTTCCTGATTCTTCACAGAAGAAAACTATAATTCATTATTTAAAATATTTATATTCATCAATTGCTCCATATCTTATATTCAGTGTATCGCTTGGTTTCATAAGATTTCTCGATTGTATAGCGAGGATTTCTCAACCGAGACAAATCTTAACACATTAATGAAAGTTGTTAAATGTCTACAGGGGAATTGACTTAAAATGGTGCAATGAATGTACGCAGTTGTCAATATGACATACATATTAAATTATTTTGGGGGATTAACGGCACAAACAGTGCTTCAAAGTGAGGAAATAGTCCCTCGCCTAATATTAGCGACAATTAAATTACGCTTTCATAAAAAAATATAGCTTATAAAATATAAATTATACGGCTCCTTCAAAAGAATATGCTACTCGTCTCTAGGATATACCCTTGTGTAATAAATAATGTAAAGTATACTGTAATGGTTTTTAAATAACAAGACAACTCATGTGTAAAGTAAAAATGTTAGCTCTAAACTATTGATCTCTTGTATTTCAGGATAATTCGTTATGTGATAGACACAGCCACAGTGACTGTCTTTCGATAGTACTTTTGATTTTTTTTAGTTCTTTTGTTATTTGAGAGTCACTTGTATCAGTCATAGTATCGTAACATGCCGAAAGAGTGATTTACAGAATGCAATTTCGATTCCCACCTACTGACAGAAACAGAAAGGCAGAAAGGGAAATGGTGAAAAAATCGCTGGTATCTAATTTGAAATTCAAGAGCTTACATCCGATTCAACGGACTGCCAGTCGAAGACACTCTTTAGATTTTAATCATGGAGATATCTTCTACTTCCATGCTTTTGTAAACATCATTTGATTTTTCAGTCAATTTTGAGGTCTCTCATCATGCTGAAGTGCCACCTAAAAACAGTGACTTTGTCCAAATAATTAGCCGTCTTCAATGTACTATATGTGTACATAGAGCGTTGACTCATGTTTTGCTAAGATATATAGAACCTGCTTCTGTTGTTTTCAGCTGGATAATGTATGTGGGCATAAACAGACAGCTTAGTCTTGTGTGGAAAAAGCAATCATCATATATTGGAAGTGTCGCTGGGGTAGGTGCAGATATCGGTTGAGCGCCCGAAGTACCGCGAGATCCCACGTTGTCGAGTCGGTATTCCTTCTAAAAATGGCTTCAAGTGCAAGCTGACGCCCCGCCATATTTTCGGGCAGTTCATATTCCATCCGCTCACTCTGTAATATGAAAATAAAAAAAAATAAAATGTATCAACGCCGCAGCTGTGATTATTGTTACCGTATATATCCTCTTGTGTCTGTAGACGTTGCCAAATTCAACTTCTTGTTGTGTGCTGTAAGAGATATGGGGCCTTCGAGCCGTACTTGACTTGGGGCCGATTACAGGTAGACGACTGATGCAAGACTTCATAATTTCGTTTGGCCTAGATAACCGGGCGTAAACAAGCGGTTCAAGAATTGATCAGATGTGGACCGCAAAGGTTTAGGTCATTCGGAAACCCAGACGAACCACCTTTTTCATCCTTTCATTTCTCATTCAAGGCACGTCACAATTCACAATACAAAAAGCACAGACAAGGAGTGTAAAAAACCATAGCTCAGCTAAAGTGACCAAACACCCTAGGGCCTGGAAGGGCTTGTTTGGACCGATTTGCTTAAATAGGCAGGCGGGGATCATTGCCTCCTCTTCGACTCACCAAAAGTTCGACGTAGTTCTGTATGGTTTGCACCTGGGAGACTAGTCCCTCAACCTCCACAGCGAAGTTGGTTGGTCCTCCAGAACCAGAGCGTTCACGTTCGTGTTCGGCCACTTGATCCAAGTAGATCTTGAATTCTTCTAGGTCGATCTTGGTCATTGATAAGCGCTGCAAACTCTGAGATCAAGGGAAGAGACACATGCACTGAGACTGTGAGAATGGCGTTACGACAGAGCAGGTTCTGCCAGGCATGGTGTTGTAGAAGCGAGGCAAAACCTGATCGATTCTCCGTGAATTCTGCGGAGAATATGCAAAATGTTGTGGATCTCGTAAGTTACTGTCGGAGACTATGCCGGAGACGCTTACTTTAGTATGACGTCAGTACTCAGTAAGTTGCAAATTCCCGTTTTGACACCGTTCCAAACTAGCGTGTTGCTTGATGTGCGACAGAAAGAATAACTGTGTAATCCATCAATTATCGCACTAATGGGCACATGTACAGTGCATCTACAAAATGGGTTCTCTACCAGTAGGCTGCGAAGTGATGTAAACAATATATCACCGCGATGTCTAACCGGATAGTGACGGTGAATTATCATATTTGACATTTTCCCTACTTTTATCTGAATATTATTCACTCTACCCTGTCGCGGCTCACATGAATATTCACTAACAACGGTGACATCTTACTGTCTTCATGAAGCTAGAAACGGACTAACTCGTTGCTGCCTGTAGTCACTTGAGTCACGTGATCAAGCAATAAATAGCGTATAGTTCCATCATGCCATGTTATATATATTTAGCATTAATAATATTTTTTTCTAACTCAAGCTCCATATGGTAACGAGCCGGTCAAACATGTAACGGCCAATCCAAAAACTGCAGAAGTACATCACGTTAAAAATTTCCAAAAATAGTGGAAGGACTTTTGGCCAATCGACTTTGTTTTGACAACTTGAACAAATCAAATTTACCACTTGTATCCGACTAGCAGGCCTAGGCTGGTTCATCCAACATAATGTTTCACTCACCTCACACGTGACAAAGAATTCTCTTCGATGTTCTCAATGTTATTGAGATGGGAAAAAAACGAAGCCTGCACGATGCCGTCACACAATTACTGTCACTATTTTGTGTGACTTTTCCAACTGGGCCCTCCCTCTTGCCTTTCCTTGCATCTTTACGTGTACGAAGATTTTAAGCTTGCAGAAGTTTCAACCAATGTCTACTATTGTTATTGAATTCTCTATAGATGATGTACGTTACGTTGATTCTTGTGAATATTTTAGCTAGTTCTAACGATACTCTTGCATATATCAGAGATCACAAGTTTTATACAGCCACTTTAAATGATGAAACGTTGATGAGCTCATATGCACTATCCTCGGACGTCAATGTCAACGGCCCGGGGATACGACACTTTCAGTCTTGATATAACGACGGAATGATGGTATAAAAAATGTAACGGAAACATGTGATCCTCAATGATTCAGTTTTAAAGCACAGAAGGAACGCCGTTGACTTACTAGTAAGCTAGAATGCGCCTCGGGGACAGATATCTGACTCTCGTACTGTGAAAATTCAGTTTTGGTTTACCACTTGGGGTGGGGGCTCATTTTGAAGCTGATGGAGTAAATAAAGTTTTCATCGGCTTATTTTAGTAAAGTTTGAAAATTTTGATTTTACCCCATGATTAACAGAGGAATGGCCGCCATTTTGAATTTTAGATGACAGTAAATATTTGGTAATTTGTTTAGTGCATGGTACCCCTGATTTTTATTCTTTATTTCGAAAGGGAACGGTTTGAAGTTTTCTTACGGAATTAAAGTTTGAGCAAAAGTGTGCGTCTGTCAATTTTGAGGCATGTACTATTTAAACCATCTTAAAATTTTTCACACTTACCGACATTGTCCGCCAGGTTCTGGCCTGCATGTGAGGCGAAGGGAAATTCAGCATTTCACGCTCAAGGACGCTGTCGCTGGTCTCGTCACATCTCTCCCGTCGCTGTAAACACAAAATGGCATTTATACATCAAAGAGTTCTACAGATTTTCTAAATGTACGAGACGCTTATAGCCTTTGAATTTTATTTTTACGCGGTAAAAGCTCCGATCGTGCCACTCAAATGTCACACGGAGTTCAATATCAGAACATCAGACCAAATTACTAAGTCTCGAGTCGACCCTCAATCACTCGTACACTTTCACAAACCATTTCTTCCTGTGATTCCTGACAGTTTTATAGAAGTGTCACTAAAAAAAGGGCCTACAGTATTTGGGAAATGATGTGACGCAATTTTCTGCTCTTTTGATTTTGAAAGACCCCGATTAAAACAAGCTTTCATCTGCATAGGAGACAACTGTGCGACAAAGGTCATACAAAACGCACGGGCAAAAGTCAAAAGCAACCGGACTCGCCGGTCTAACTTGAAGGTGCAGCCAAAGCTTGTAGGTGGTCATGTATCATTAGCTCAGACGGCCGACACGACTCCACTTTAAGGTAAACTTGACGTCTTCTTTTATACCATGTAGTGAGTGGGAGTTTCTGGCTCCTTCACAATGTTTATATTGCATAACAACTTTCCCTTTTCTACGAAAACCAGTAGGACAAAACCCCCCTTTATTCAACTTTGCTTCACAGGCAACCATTTAGGTCATTGCCCCACCGATGAAAAAAAGTAAAAAGGGGAAAATTGCATCACTCAACAATGACGTGGATGAGCATTCGAAGTGACGTAATTGAAAATATTACAGCTAGCTACTTCTCTTAAAATGGCTTTGATGTATGCAACTGCTTTCGTCTGAATATGTTCCCGTTGAAAAAAAACGAACAGGCATCATAATAAGCAGTCTACCTATTCCCTTCTATTGTCCTAGATATGTATGCATCCTCACACTGTCTTTGTGTAAACTTTGCAATTTGTGATATCTGTGCGTGCTCAGCTATATAAGAGTATGGCTCCTAGCAGAAATCAAAATTGAGACAAAAGTTGATCACGTCGCAAGACAAATTGATTTAACTTTTTGTGGTAAATTATTCTCTTCTTAAAAACTTTAGACGGAATAAGGCCCGAAGTACATCTGCGCAAATGGCCTTAAATAAACGAATTCTTGCTGAAAAACCAGCACCCATGTATTTTAGCGTCAATGTATGTATGTGTCTGTATGTCTCGGAGTTATTTGTTTCTTCTTTTGTCAGGTTTGAAACAAATCGGTCGAAGCATTTTTCAGTAATGGCTAATTTTATGATAATTTTGAATGACATCGGCACACGCGTCGTAGGAGTTATGACATGGAAACATATGAAACAAAAGTTTCTGCCTGGAGCAAATAAAAACTTAAAATGTTTAATAGGCGTGCATACGTTAGAGTACACTGTACAAAGTTTGAAACAAATTTTTTGTATCATGAAAATATGGTCATTTGTCATACAAAAGCTACAATATATTGTCCTGATTGCAACCTCAAATGTAATTGTCACGGGTATGTCGAACAAAATGGCCGCCACAGTTACCATATTGGATTGCATCATGAACCAAACATCCTGTGTGCACTATATGTGGTGCTAGACAGTATATTCAATTTGTGTTAAAATCAATTTTTTCTAATCACAGCTATCATTGGAGAGAAACAGCTTTTGCATTCAACACTCCAATGCCATGCAAGACACAGACGCCAAAACATCCCCCAAAAAAGCATCATTCTACATGTATAAAATATGAGATCATCTGACCTTAAGTATCGGGTAATAAAACACGTCACACACAATAACCATACGTGGACACAAACGTCGGTTTAAATTAGCCCCACCCCTTCTGTAGACGAACGCCGGAGCTAAAAATCCGCCATCATTATATCAGGATATCATTATTTTTTAATCTTCAAATCGATGAATCTTGTGCTAGAACGCATCCGATTCATTGTCGCAACGAGGCTATACGGTGAGGCGGCGTGCGATGAAGTAAAGACTGCGTGTGTTTCCCATAGGAAACCTCCCGGAAATGGGAAACCAGGTCGAGAACGAATAAACGTGGGAAAACTCATTATATTTACGGTTTATTTTAGGAAATGCGGGGTACTGGAGTAGGCGGGTGGAAAATTGCTCTAAATCGTAAACGTGCATTGTCGCACGCCTTTGCGTGTTTAGGTCTTGTTTAATAGTAAACTACTTTGCTGTATTATGAAACCAACTTTAACTGAAAGACTGGAAGAGAGTTGGTGGAACAACGCAAACATGCGACCAAGGCTAAAATGTTAAAGTTCAAAGGTGATTCGACTGATAAAAGAAAATACGCAGACAGCAAATGATAACAAAAAACTCACAAAATGTGCGCGACTCTACGCAAAAACACAATATAGGGGGATCGATTGTGTTACGCTTTTTGTCATTACATAGATTGATTCTCGATTTTAGTCAACTTGAGGACAGATAAGGCTTTGCGAAATACAGAAAGCGCTATATATTCGGATAAACGATACTTTCGAACCACAGCTTTCTCCAAGATTAATTTGATTCCTTGTGCAAATTCAAAAGTAACGTTTTGTTCCAAACGTTTACCTGTCGTATGATTGATTGGTCATTACATATTACAAGTCATTAGAAACTAAAAGGAAGATAGATAGAGAACTAATGGCACAGAGAGAGAGAGAGAGAGAGAGAGAGAGAGAGAGAGAGAGAGAGAGAGAGAGAGAGAGAGAGAGAGTTTGATAATACAAGTAAATACAAAGAAACTTACGAAATGTTTTTCCACCTTCGACGTCTCATGTGCTAAAGATATCACGAAATTAGCAGCGATATTACACAATATCCTATTCGTTAAGTCTGGGTTATCCAACTCTCCTGTTTGATGACTATAATTGGGTGCTAGCAATATCACTAAAATGCAAAATAGATATAAATCCATCACTTATCGAAAATGGAAATTTCTGGTAAGTATGACACTCAAAGACATTTATAATGCTACTGTTTCGTTGAACGGAATCTCAAGTAAAACTTCTCTATGAGATGATATCGTGATGATGTGCATATCAGTTGCATTGCATACAATATTTTGATTTTAACTTTATAAAAAAATCATCTTGACCAGCGGTTTAACCGAAGTACCAATTTGTAACAAAAATACACTCGTATAGCTAAATGTTAACGTAGAATTTCAATGTTAAAAGAAGAGCCAATAACTTGTCCAAATACCAAAATTTACACACCGATGGATAGAAGAAATAATTGCAGAAACATGTTGAATTCGGTCTTCTGTTTCCAAAGTGCCACAGATACTCTCCTTTCAGCAGGATACGAATTTTCAGCGGTTGCGATCGATGGAAGAGTGAATTTAGCTTAAATTTTACACCTTTTTATACTTTTGAAGCATCGATCTTTCGCGTCATGGATTCTTTCATGCGATATAGCCAAAGTAAATTTTCCATCTGTTAATCATGTTTTATTTATTTGATATAAATAAATGCAGGATAAGTTGGGAAGTGCACTTACCTGGTCACTCTACAATCAAATGACGTCATCCACAATCAACGTCATTTTTATGTCCTTGATGATGCACAAATAGCTTTACACGGGAACATCTTCCCTTTTCGCTCGAGGCATATAATTACATGTAAGTCATGGACAACTTTTGGCGCGTTAAAGGGAAGATTTCACCAAGTGATGAATATTGGAACTCAACGAAAGTTAAATCTGGAGTCAGACAGTCATCCAACTTTTTAAAAAAATTGACAATTATACAGAAGCACAGGCCTGAGGCGTGAGCTTTCATTTCTGTCCACTCCCCGATTAGTATTAGGGAATCCAGGAAGTTGTTCTGTGGTCGAGAGCGTTATAGGCATTCGTTCAATAGGATGACACTTTCATACAATTTGCATCTGGGTTTTAGAAGTACTTTGCATTCTAAATCACCGATCGTGGCTATTTCCCTCTGAGTTTGAATCTGCATTGCCAAGCAGTTTGTGTCATGAGTCACAAATTTAACGATAGGGTGCATTCATCCATGACCAAGGTACAGCAGGTATCAGATCGTACCACATTTCGCTACAGTCGTTCCAAGGGCTTCGACGCAGGTGCTACCCGTAGCCGTTCTCTTCGTGATACGCAATTTGTACTATGGAAACAATTTATGAATGCTTTTGTGTGGTAATGTTACTCGTAGCAAAGTTCACAAGCAGACTCGAAGACCGTATCAAAGTAAACCTACATCTTTTTAAACTATGTTTTTCCCATCTTCTAACGACCTGAACTCACCAGGGCAATGGTTATACACAAAGCTGTAATCCAAGAGATACAATGCCGACGGTTGTGTAGGCAGGGACGAGTACTTGACAACACCAGAGAAAGGAACATTAGCTAGTGTTACAGATGCCATCGACCCGGCCGGATCAAATATAGTGTAGTTTTTGTGTGACGGTCCAGTCGGAAGTTATAGGTGATTCTCAATAGACACTATTGTGCATGCTCCAAAACTCAACTACGTGGCCGTCCGTTCAACTCGTGTGGTCTGATTATCGTTTACTCCGAAGTAGGGTTTCCTTCACTTCGCCAATACGCAACCTGGTGGGTTTTTGTCCTCTCATAAAAGCCTTAACTTGCCCCATCAAAAGATTTGGTATGACGTTAACAATGAACATAGCCAACTTACACTCGTGTAATTCGATTGACTGAAAGTTTCATATAATTAAAATATATTTAAGCATGACAATTTCATGTTCTTGTTGTTTTTCTCTTCCTCGACCTAAAGTTAAAATCAGGAAAGTACGTGTGTTTCACAAACTCATTGGAGCAAGATCGCTACATTTACAGTACATCAGCTAATTCACTCAGAGCGGAAATAGGTCATCCGTGTGTGGGAAACGTGGCTCTGTGCAAATAGTCACTGAATGACCACCTCTGTGGATCCGTACCGTTCACAAGGCTTACCGCATTGGCCTTTCATCAAATTGAATTGACCATTATTTGACTGTCTTTCACCCGTGCGTAGTCGAATTGCCATGTAATCAGTGAGATGGAGTATCGCGCGTTTTATTTTGTTCAATTACTTCTTAACCTTTGGTGAAGTCTTTATCGACAAGCACTGAAAACACTGATCACGACGACATACTCTATTTCAGAAAATTGTAGATCACTTAATGCGGGAGGGGGGGTATCTAGTGGCGATGTATTATACAATAGAACGTCTGAGTCCGGTGATGTCTGTTTAAACTGACTATATTGCGGATTTAATTTTTCTTAATTAGATGAATAATTTAATTTATAATGAATCCGCAGTAGATATTTCGATCATGTGTTGACATAGGCGAATTAGTGGGATGAAGACACATTAAGAAAAGAGAAGACTTCTTGTGAATTAGCCTAAGGTAGCATGCGCTTCGGGGACAGATATTCGGACTCTCAAACTTTTACAATTCTTTTCTGATATATCACTTGTGGGGGTTCATTTTAAAGCTCTAGGCGTAAGTAAACTTTTCACCGGCTTAGTTTATCAAAATTCGACAATTTAATTTTTCTCCATAGAGTTAACACAGGGGTAGTGGCCATTTTGAATTTTGAATATCGGTAAATAGGCCATTCGTTTCACTAGTGCCAACTTCGCGCGGTGACTCCCAATTTTCATTCTTGATTTTGAAAGAGAATGGTTGAAAGATTCCGCAATGAAAGTTTTAGCGGAAGATTAAGTCTTTCACTTTCGAGGCGCATACTACTTTAAGTAAACCTACTTTAGGATTAGAATAAAGATATCAATTAGTGTTTCTTATGCAATGAAAAAAAAGCTTGCAAAAATTTCAACATTTGAGTTATATCAAGGAATACATTCACACGTATTTTACTTAAAAATGAAGACTTTCTATCTCTCGCAGCTAAGAACTTTCTATCTCTCATAAATGATGACATTGTCTGCTACACATAAATTTTAAGCACAAGGTGTGCCATGTGGGCGGTCTGTTCGTGTCTGAAAACATGCACTACTATACATTCAGTGCGTAAAGGATCGGTCGTTTAACTGCACGGCTTTGTTTCGTATC